>NC_033799.1:15736092-15739071 GCF_001876935.1 Asparagus officinalis | reverse complement strand
GCTATTACTGATAAAGATGGTGTTTGGGAAAGCTTATTTTTTGAAGCTTATAAGTTATGCTAGCTTTTAGTGACTTTTGGCTTTTTATGTTACAAAAATTGTTTGGGTAGTGTAGTAATTTGTTTGGTCAAATCTAGCTTATTGAGGTGAGCTTATAAGTTAGTTTTTCAAAAGTTGGAGTATACCAGCTTTTTAAAATGTGACTTATAAGCTAACTTATTTTGTATTTTACTAAGCAGGTAGAAATGAAAACTAGCTTAAAAGCTAGTTTGACTATAAAATAAGCCTCCCCAAACACCCTCAAAGTAACACCTTGGAAAACGTTAAAAACATTTCTAGGGGTTACCGATACTTTTGACAGTGAAAGAAATAATATATAACGAGAAAACTTCTTTAGTAAAAGGGAAATAATATATAACAGAAGGAACTCCATCCACTTCTAGTTTATCCTCTTAACTTGCTTATGTTTGAGCATTTAGGCCTAGGATGATGGGGTCTCTATTTCTATATTCCAAAACCTTTTCCGACAAAAATGATTTTGAAAATGAACAAAATGTATACCTCACCTCCTCAACACCTGCATAAGCTCCTGCAGCGTCCACCACCTGCTATGTAGCATGGACACGGATCCGACACGGCCATCCGACACGCCGACACGAGGCAAATCCTAAAAAATACATAGGATACGTGTGTTCGACACGTGTGTCCGACACGAACACGACATGACACGGCTTCATGTTATGCGTGTCCGTGCTTCATAGACCACCTGTCTAGTCGACTACAGGCTGTTCAATGGAGCACAGCAGCTATGATGTGGATGTGGAGATAGAGGATAGTTAAAACTAGAAGGATGATAAAGGATAACAGGAGTGGAGAAGATACTATTTTGACTAATAGCATGAAGAAGAGGTGGCTGCCCATTCATTGACCTTTTCCTATTATACATACATCCTAGATGCAAGCGCAAGCAGGCATTTGATGCCTTATGGAGAGTGTCCATATAATACTAAGCTTGATTTTCTCACAATTGGAAATATATCATTATATTTATCATATATTGCACACAAAACTCGATGTGTATCACCTTAGGTAACTTCTCCCGTTGAGCCAAATGATCAACATGAATTTGCACATTCAGTGAAGCTGGAAGCCACATGTTGGTGTCCACATTAGCATATGACTTGGCAGTTATATCAAATAGTGTTCGTGCCCCACTTTCTATGGCTTTCAAAATTGACAATTCTCTAGCTCTGCGATTCCTGCACGTTAAAAAAGAGGCATATTAAAAAAAGTTTTGATATATAATTAACTACTTATTGATAGAGTACTTGTTTTGGCATAAAGTGAAAATAAACAAAACTATTTCAAGTATCCAACTCTTCACAGTAGAGGTATTCAAACTCCATCTATGAAAATTGTCAAATAGACAACTAAAGAAACTAGAAAGTAAACTGTTTCCAGGTTAATAGGAAATATATCAATTGTCAAGCTTAATACATATTAATTTGTTCATAACAAAACTAATCTTAACGCTCACACATGGATTTCGACCTGACAAGTGCCAAAGTCTAGCTAGTTTGATATGTAAGAGAACACAATAAATCTGTGATTAACTGGAAGTACAAAATTTTCGATGGTCAGTGGCCATCGTTTATCAAGGTTACTGCCGACACACACAAAATCTTTAGCAAAAACATTTAGCTGTTGGAAGCACAAAACAAACTGTAGACAAGCATTGCAGGATGTAAGTGACTCAGTAATATCATACTTAATGTATCCACAAAGCATCCTTTTGGGCCATAAGTTGATTCTACCATGCATTGGTATCAGTACATGTGGAGAGAGCTCCAGAAACTTGTATGTTGTTAAGAAATAGTCCTGCACACAGAAGATTACCCATCCATTAACTGGGATGATCAAGTACCGAACAAGACCAGACTTTGTTACTGGGAATCAACATAAACGTTTTAAAATTCAAAACTACGGTAAATGCTTGCGAGCAAACTCAAAAAGAAACTATAAGAATCCAGTAGTACGAGAACTTTAATCACTCTAACAATGTTAAAGTTGTATAGTGTATAGATATGGACAACTGTTAGCAGTCAGCGTCACACTCCCTATAAACATTAGATTACTATCAAGGCAATATTAACAGATCCACTAACCTGCTTAAGAAACATGTATATAATTGAGAATAGGTTTCGACATTCCTAATTTTCGTGATTTGAAAAATAGTAGACAAAAATTATAGATGTGATTACCACTAAATTTTCAAGAGAAGTGAACTACCAAAAATATTTTAAAAAATAATCAACGAAGAAGAAAATATAAATAAATAAAATACTTGAACCCGAAATTAAATTGGTCAGCCTTGTTGAGTGGGTCAAGCATAGACATTCGGTGCATATCTCCTCTATGTTGTGCATATTTCCTTGTTTAGTTTTATCTGGGTCTCGAATCAATGCAACAGTCGAGCTCATCTTTTAATAAGGAACTGCAACTCTAGCCTATGTGTCTTGAATATAGCCATGTGACCATAAATAAGATTTATGTCTTATACATGTAGTTTGGTTTATTATGATTTGCAATGAGACTTGGCATATTTCATTGTTATTTAACATCCATTACCTGAATATATCTAATTGTAAATTATTACACCACTATATACTGTATGCTTATAATATTTATAAAATTTAAAATAAATATAATTAATTAAGGAGGCTTATGCCTTGAGCCTTAAAGCTTATACAGTTATACCTCACTTCGTAAAAGCTTCGCCTCGCACTTCTGCTTCTTTAAACATTGCTTGAAATCTAGCTATTAACTAATTAACCTCTACATTCCTTAAGGTTGAGCTAAAATACCCCTCCCATCTCACATGGTTAAATAACGTATTCACTCTTCCTCTGTATCTCTTCTTCTATTTTTCCTCTCCCTCCCCATCTTGGCCCATCTTCTCAACAATGAACCCCTCTGACA
>NC_033799.1:15730854-15734986 GCF_001876935.1 Asparagus officinalis | reverse complement strand
CCCCCACCCCCCCAAAAAAAAACGAACGAACAAACAAACACACACATCAATGCTCTCATTCTAGGCAGACTTCCCAGTCGCATCCCTCATCGCTGGTGACCTCTCTGCTTGATATACAATCCAATCCCCACACAAATCCGGTCACCTTCTAAACCCCCTTACAGCCTTACCCCTTCCTATCCAGCAATTTGGACCAAATGTAACCTTTTTTTTCCTCCTAGACTCCTCCAAAAATCAAATTATTTACCTCTCATTAATACGAGTCGTCGTGCGAGCACCTTTAATCGCGGAATTATCAAAGATGTCTTTATGAAGAAAATAGCAAAACCACAATAACAATTCAATATGGCGAAGGAAAATACCTTCTCTAGATTATGAAAAACAATAGATTACAAATCTCTTTCCTCACAATCTCTCTCAAGAATAAAGAGCAATCTCTCAAACTACCATGAGAATCATCCATCCTCAAGCTCCCATGAGGATCGCTAGGTTCCCGAAGCAGAGAAGATACACCCGTATCATGGCTCCCCCTTTAGGAACTTGAAGTTCCGTTCAAGTTAGAACTTCAGCTGAGGAAACTCTAGAGTTCCTCTTTTGTTGAACCACTTGGCCACTAGGAACCTAACCTTGACATCCAACTAGAAACAACTCTTTCGTCCCTCGTCTAGTCGTAGTTACCTTCCGCTCCAATATGCAATCCTCTTTCAGTGGCTCCTCTCTATTAAACCACAAATCTTCAATATGCGGCAAGATCACTTTGTCGTCACCCTCATCGTCAGGCAATAGAGACTCGAACAACTATCACAAAATCCTCTATAAAAGGTCGTAGCAAATCATTCATCAGCATCATAAAGGTTGTTGGAGCGTTGCACAACTCGAACGACATCACCAACCACTCGAACAAGACTTGCTTGGTTTTGAACGCAGTCTTCCAAGTGTCGTCCTCCCGAATCCTCACCTGATGGTAATCAGACTTAAGATCCAACTTTGTGAAGAACCTCGCTCCCTCCAACCAGTCCATAAGATCATTGATCATCAGTAGTGAGTAACGATTCTTGATCGTTATCTTGTTGAGCGCTCGGTAATCCACACGCATACGCCAGCCTCCTTCCTTTTTGGGCACCAATAACACTGACGACCCACAAGGCGAACAACTCAGCACTATCATCCTTTTCTACAGAAGTTCCTGAACTTGCCTCTTTATCTCCTCGAACTCCTATACAGATGTACGGTAAAGACCTATATTCGGCAAGGAACTTTCTCCTGTTAGCATAATCTTATGCTCCACACTCCGTCTTGATGGTAGTCTAGTGATCTCTAAAAACAAGTATGCATACTTGGTCTTTAACCTATCAAGATCTCCCTCTTGAAGTTTGCTCAAGGTAGTCAAGCATACTCTACTCAGCTGCTCTTCATAAGACCTAATGAACAGCAAGACAAACTTCTTTCTTGTATTCACTAGCCTCTTTGCCTGAGTCACCGTCACCAAGTTTGTCTCCTACGGAAGAGACGCAGAACGAAATGCGAACTGCTCGTCGACTTTGTTGAACGTATACTTCTGGGCCCACCTGTCGTAGACTGCATATATATCACACAGATAGGGATTATCCAATATCACCTGACAAACATACAATGAAACTACGTCGCAAGTGATCTCGTCAATATACGACTTATGGAGTGCAAACCTGAAAGTGTATTAATTAACTACACTCAGCCCCACCTCCTTCTGAATCCACCCTAATGGATAGGGTTTTGGATACCCGAACGTCTTCAGACCCAGCTTCTGAACCAAGGTCTCGGAGATCAGATTCTTCTGACTGTCTGGAGCAACTATGACATCTACTAAACTGGTCTTTACTTGCAACTTGATAACAAAGAGCTGCTCTCTGGGGCCTTTGTTCTCCCTCGCGGCCTGCTGTCCTGTCATAAAATTAAGACTGCTGTTGGGCTCCGTCATACCTGGGACTTCTTTTGGACCTTGCGCTATCACATATGCCTTTTTTCGCCTTCTTCAACTCCTTTGACTTGAGATGAGGATACTTCTCCCAGCACCAATCAACGACATGCCATGTCTGTTTGTAAGACTACAAATCAGTCCTATTTTTCCTAGCTTACCTTTCTTCTTCTCCTTCTTAGGTTGGGAACCACTAGACTTGCCTCCAGCCTGCTTGACATCTCCCTTTATCTCATTGCTCTTTTTCTACTTGCCTTCAATGGCAATAGCTTTCACGCTAGCCTTCACAATCGACTCAATCATGAATAGCTTCATTTCTTTTTGGATATATTCATTCAAACATGTCATATACTTCATAACAGAGTACTCTTTCGTTGCAATATTTAGGACCACAGCCTGCTGCTGAAACTCTGTAGTATATTTTTGAACGGTTTAATTGAATCTTTGGAGCAAGTCGTATCACTTGTACCAACGCTCTTCAAGGAATCTCACCGGGTAAAACTATTTCCTAAGCAGATCCTTGAACCTTCTCCATGATACAAATTTTTTCAGTAGAATTTCTACCATGTCAGCACGTGTCCGGAAAGCTTCAGTGTGGCAAAGACGATCTTCTTATTAGACGAGTAGCCATAAAGAGTAAAGTAAGTCTCTATACGCTCGATCCAGTCGTCTAGCCTCTCAACGTCGACACTCTCATCATAAACAGGAATCTTCACTCTGAAGTCAATCTTTAAATTCTGGTAATAACCATTTCCTCCTTGATGTGGAACAGTCTTGACGTCTTCGTCCTCCTTCTTAGAATCTACCTCCTCACTATCTCCATCGGATTCAGTAGGTTGCGTCTTTGGCCCCGTTGTAGATCCATCCTTCTTTTCGCCTCCGTCGATGAGATCGACGAGCTTCGTAAGAGTCGAACTGATTGTCTCATCTGCTTCTCCACCGTATCAAGTCTTGATGAATTATCGCTATCTGTCATCTTCTTCTTTCTTTATTTCTGGACTTCTTCCAGAGAAACAAAAATCTCACCTAGCTTCTCGTATTACGATCGAGTGAGGATCATACACAAGATACGCCCTTCACATGATCTGATTTGCTCTGATACCAACTTGATACAAGTCGTTATGCGAGCATATTTGATCGAGGAATTATCAAAGATGTTTTTGTGAAGAAAATAGCAAAACTATAAGAACAATTCAATATGACGAAGGAAAATACATTCTCTAGATTATGAAGAACAATAGATTACAAATCTCTTTCCTCACAATCTCTCTAGAATAAAGAACAATCTCTCTATTCTCTCTAGATTACAATAGCAAGCACTTTATTGAATCTCAAAACTCTAATTGATGTTTAGGAACCCTAAACAATCTGTGTTTAAAGAGTAATCATCGTGGGTGGCAAAGTGGTAAATATACAAGACAAACCCAAATAGTATTCGCCCAGACTAGGAATCCAAATTGGTCCAATAAATCGCTATCGGTCGACTGATGAAGGGTCATCAGTCAACCGATAGGTCTTCATCGGTCGACTGATAAGGTGAGATCGGTCGACTGTCCAGTGTGGCTATTTTCGCTGCATGCAGGTGCATGTTGTCGGTCGACCGACCAGAGGTATTTTCTCAGCTTCGAATTTTCCTAGGATTATGACAAATCTGCATTCGCCAACTAACTCACACTTCTATTCTCAAGCTACCATGACAATCATCTATCCTCAAGCTTCCATGAGGATCGCTAAGTTCCCGAAACAGAGAAGATACACCCGTATCACTCATCCTCACTCCCCCTCTATCCCTAATCCCTTTCGCTAGCGATCCCCTCCCTCACTCTGAACATAATTGGAAATTAATTCAATCAAGGGTATCTGACTCTTATTTTTTATTCTTAAAAAGACCAATAACAAAATATTAGGGGAGTATACCAAGTATATTCCTTGAAAGAAGTTTGTGAGGGGTAATTTGATTCACTATGGGGATTACCTTCATATTACCTCCACCTTTGATATCCAGTACTGCACTCCCATGACTGAAAAAGAAAAAGAATTGATAAATTCTAATGGAGAAGTTTGATGTAAAATAATTAACAAGAATAAATTTTGATATTTTCCAGAGTATTTCAATAAGATTTAATGATGTAGAAGAAGAAGACGCCATTATTCATCTTTACAACAGCAGCAGAGTCT
>NC_033799.1:15718977-15730844 GCF_001876935.1 Asparagus officinalis | reverse complement strand
AGCTTCTTTTATAACTTGATGACCAAATTAACAGGACAGAGACTAAAAAGAGAATTGTTTGTACATGAGATATCAGATAGGTTAGAAAAAATTCCTCTAACTCGTCGAACATTTCAAATTACAAATCATTCCATGCATCTTGATCAACATTACTTATGCTAACTACTAAAAATTGAATGACCATGAGAGTTTTTCCCCCCTCACCTCTGCATCTAAGGGCCTTAAAATGGATTGTAAAATTTAACAAATTCTGTGACCTAGGAAGTTACAAAAACCAAATAAAAGATGTTGAGCATCGTCAACATTATTTTGATCACTTCAGGGGTTAGGAGTTTCAATTTAAATGCCCCGTAACATAGGTGAGGAATGTTACATTTCAGCTGGCATTTCATCATTGAATTATCTACCGACCATTTAAATTCCATAAGTGCGGACAGACATCTGAATACCAAATTTTGATAATCATTTGTACATTTAACATTTCTGATTATGGTTTCCATACTAAAAACATAGGGCTTACCAACCTAACAACATTACAATGGCATAATAGTCACTGTAGAACTGTCACGATGGTCACTGTAGAACTCGATCGCACAGAAAGATTGTCATACTTTGTTTGAAGTGAATAGGTTTATAATTCTCCAGCAGTCACGATAGTCACTGTAGAACTCAACAGATCATAAGAACCTAGAATAGGAAATGACAGAGGTTTTATAACTCCTCGAGCTGTCACATCAGCAATCTAGGATTCAATACACCATGAGAACCTATAGTAAGAAATGAAAGCTGGAGTAGATGTAACGCACAAAAAATGAGTACTATGACTCGCGTTCTCCAATAATCATACAAAGGAGCAATTATCTGTGAAAAAGAAGCAATATCAATTTCATTTCTAATTGAGCTAAACAAGATCTAGTTTTTTCCCTATTGTTTAACATTTTTTAACGTAAAACTCATAACTGGTCTTTATACTCGAATAGGAACTCTTACCCTACACAATGATCTCCTACTACAAGCGAGTTTGTACTAACATGTAGAAGAGCAAGATGACCATCAGTATGACCCTGAATTAAATATAAAGCACCATGAGAAGTATTTTAAAATGAGAGAACAGGAATATACTACAAAAATTCCACGAAAGTAGTGCACAAGCACAACGAAAAACACGAAGACAAGGAATAGGAAAAACTGCAGTTTCTTGTAGAAGATTAAGTCCATTGGTGGGGAAAATTTCCACCATTTTTTTCCTGAGAAATTAATTGAGGTGTTAATTCATAACAAATACTATCATCAGGAGAGGCTAATAAGACTTATGCAAGTAATATCAGATAAAAATAAGGATCTCAGATTATTCAACATAATGATCTATATAAATTAGAGGAAAAGAAGATGGTTGTTAGCTAATAGTTTAAGGAGAAGATTATATAAAATCACAATAATTATAAACTTTCTGCATATTCCTGGTACAGTTGATGATGTTTAGATTCGTTTTTGTTGAAAACTCTGTCATTGCCACAATTTTGAAAATGATATCAAATTTAAGCATATTGTCATAATCAGATGAAATTATATATAGACGCTCATCATATTTCTCCTTCTTTCTAGAAGAATTTGGAGAAAACTACCAAAGATAATGACAACTCCACCTCTTCACAGTTTGCTTCGCAAGAAATTTAAATTAAGTTACAGGGGGTTAACATAAAGTGGATAGTTTTGTTGCAAAACTTTTTCGAATCTTTCATGGAACTTTGTGCTCCATGTTTCATACCTTTTCAATTAGAAATAAAAAATGCTGCAGGCTGACGAACATAAATAACTTACACTGTGGATGAATTCTTTCTCCATATATAAGTTATTTTTTTATCTCTAGTTCAAGACAACAAAATACACAACATCCCTTAGCTTACATACTAATATGTAATGCTATAGTGTCTAGTTGTCACAAGGCTGCATAAATCTCATAAATAAAAGCTTAAAATTTTCCAATAAAATGGTACGGTGCCATTCAATTAAGCATACCGGAGCAAATATTGCTTCCAAAGTTTGTCCACCTATGCATATCTTCTCACCGCCAGAAATCGATGTATAACCAAGAGACCAAGTACCTGCAGATATTAGAAAAAGTGATGTTAGATGGCTAACAACAAAGGGACTTTTGCTTTGCTCAGAAAATTGTTTGCCTAGAACACCAAGACCGAACTTATGTAATCCCAATTCTCCAATAAACAATGATACAGGCTTCAGGGATTGAGGGACTTGAGGTTCCCCTTTTTTTGTTGGGTAGATGTTGATTGTGGTGGCAGAGAGAGGTTGGAAGAGTATCACAAAGAAAGGAATTTCTCTTCATATTTCTCTCTGGACCATGGCATGTCATCATACATACACAGCAAAAGATTATATAAAAGAAAGGGGATGTGTAAAAAAGAAGTACAAGTCACGGCGTCAGCGGGAGCCATGTCTGTCTCCATCAAAGATTAGTGACAGTTAGCCAGTTCCTAAAACATGATTTTTTTATAAAAACAAACCCACATGGAGCCTTCAAGTTGTAGTAGAGGCTCCATTTATCACTCAAGCAACTAGATGAAAACCATCATTTGAAAGAATCTAAGGCATAAAACTTCAGCATCGCTTGAAAGCATGAATTTGGCTTGCTAAAAACATGTGCTAGTAAAATTTTTGATGGGAGGAAAAATATCGAGCATGTAAGAGTAAAAAAGAAATACATAATTAGCAGAAAGAAATAAGGAAGCATAAAGTGAAATTACCTTTGCCGATTCGACTCATGGTATTTTTATGTGCCAAGAGAATTGAATCTGGATTGTATTTTTGGACAATTGAAAGACCTGACAAACCAATTAACCTATTATTATTCAAAGTATATAACAATAAGAAAGTTACATAATCTTATTAAAAACATGAAAGTATTGAGGTACAATTCTTCTGTTTTACTACATTATCTAGATGTTGTTGCTGGAACCAATATTGTATAAAGTTCTTATATTTTTATATTCATCAATATTGCCTTTCATGGCTGAGCCACATAAACGAGTTCTTCAAGAGATGCATTCCGACAAATATCACAGGCCTACAGAGGCTTCACTCATTCACAAAATTATAAAAAAGAACTAATGATTCGTCATAGTTAAAGAATAGCATCGTAGTATTGCATCAATTACAAGTTTATACACACCGTCAATATGGTCATAATGGTGATGAGTAACGAAGACGACTAGTTTTTTCGGCAATGCACCAACAAGATCTGCAAGCTGACCACATAATATATAGCTTAGCAACTAATCCAAAAAAATAGTTAAAGCATAAGCAACCTCTAGTTTGCATAATTTAACTAACATAAGGCTATATTTCGCAATCCAATTTTTGGTATTAAGGAAACAATAAACATCTTATAAGAACATGACTGCAATTCACCTAATAGATTCTCCTGCTCTTTATAACAAATTAATCATTAAGACCATATATTACATCCCGATAATCTGTGATTACCTGATGATTATGATCAAATAGTTCTCAAGCCATTTTATAAAATCGAGAAATGGCATCAATAAAAGGCAAGACTTAACATATTAGGGCTTTAATAGATTAGATTTTAATAGATTAGATCTTTAGTGAAAAAAAGTGCTGACAACTTTTTTTAAAGAATATAAAGAAAGTCATAAAATATGTAAAGAAGAAAACCAAAAGAGAGCGGTCTCAATTACTCATGTGTCTTAAAACATGCAATAAATAGAAGTGTACTCTGAAGAAAGACCATAAATCAATAAGATGTTACCAATTTGCAAATCTTCAAAATGAACACATAATTTAAGTAGTCATACCTCTGAATGGGCTTGTGTACAAATTATCAATTTGCAAATCTTCAAAATGAACACAGAACTTAAGTAGCCATACCTCTGATTGGGATTGTGTACAACAACCAGGATCCATAAGCAATGCATCTCCATAAGTGATATAAGCTGAACTTTCAGATTTATTATTACCAACATTGTGTGGTACCATAACAACAAGATTTGTTGTATGAAAAGGTTCTCCCGTTATACTCTTCATAGGGAAAAGCATGACACCTGGAGGGTATTCCTGATCCAAAATAAGTGCATTATATAGTCAGCCTAGTGCAACATTTCATGTGAAGGGAAAGGTGATAGACCATTAGTGCAACATTTCATGTGAAGGGAAAGGTGATAGACCATTAGTGCAACATTTCATGTGAAGGGAAGGGTGATAGACCATGTCATGGAATCAGTCAACAACCTGATATCTATATAATAGATGCATCAAGAATAGGCAGAACACTTATTTGACCATTTAATGAATCGATGAAGAAAGATTAGCATGACATTCATATTTGTGTATAGTCTTCAGACTGTTGATGGTGAAAAATGTCGAACCACCGAGTCACCGACTAGACTACTCTAGAATCCACGAAAGGTCTACTCAGGGTAAGATGGTCATTGAAAGCATGGCCAAGGATTCACCAAAGCTACATGCACCCACGATTGGCTGAGGATACAAGTTTATGAGGTCCGAAGCCAAGGCTAGGCCAGAATCAATTCAAAAGTCCGCATAAAGATGCCTAAGTCACATGTACGCGGGGTTCAAAGCCTTTACGCAGACTTGGTGCCTTACGTGGGTGTCACCCAACCCCCCACGGATGAGCAGTTGAACTGGCAGTCAGACCTGCCACAAGTCAGAACAGCACCTGAGCACCGTGCACTAGAAGACCAAACACCACCTTTTGGTGAAGTGGACTTAACAAAGCAACAGGAAGTTCAGTTGACACGTGGCTCCTTGGTCGGTGTAAAGTACACTCCATCGGGAAAAAAGTACTGTACGTCCATGCCTCACACGGTCTGTCAGAGCGCAGAACTCTGCAGGTTGTTGGATTAGCCCGGCGTAAGTATTAGGTGCGCCTAAACCTAAGAGCGCATAAGAGTGGGTGATTCTCTCTATAATAGAGGCCCTCCGCCGCACAAGAAAAGGGCTAGCTCTCTCCATGGGTTACCCTCTTTAGGTCTAGTCCTGGGCTCTGATTTTGGCTTTGGCCTTTGGTTCCCATCTCCTTCACCTTGAGTTCATCTTCTGCGATAGAGACGAAGACATAGACTTTAGTTCATCACTGACCTAAGTCTTTGATCCTGAGGAGTCCCTTGAGCTGCCTTGGGATCCTATTTTCCCTTCCTTGATCTCCTAGCCAAGATCAAGACCCTTCACAAGGGCTTGGGTTCCAAACTAACCAATAGCCACTATCCCTCCTTCACTGGAGTTTATCCTCTCAAAGAGTTTCTAATCACCCACGAGAGCAACTACTCCCCTCACCGGAGCTATCTTCTTCCTATAAGAGGGTCATCCATAGGCCCGTAGGAAAAAGAACAGCTTGTGTCATCCTCTATTCAACCAAAAACCCCCCAATCTTCTCCGAATCAACATCTCATTCATATTATCAACGGAGCTTGGAATCAAGCTTTATCAACACATACTTAAGATCCCTCTAAAACAAAAAAGGTGGAGCGACCCTCCGCTGATTGTTGGAAGTCTTCTCGAGAAAGCTCACCTAGTCTCTCATAAAAAATAATGGAAAACACAGAATGCTCTATTTGAGGGGAAGTTTAAAAACAGAATAATGATTATGTTAGGAGAGCATAAGCTAAGTACAATGTAGCTTAATCAGTAGCAAACCACTTTGACCAAGCCATGCATCCATAATTCTTTAAATGAAATTAATAAGCTTATGTCTATCTTCAGCTATTATTTGCATTGTCTATTCTCACTGTTAGTACAACCACAGCAGCGTTGTTCTCATTTCTAACAATTTTAGTATCAACAACCGTTAATGTTCAAAGCACTCTATAACCTAATCCATTCAGCATTCTTGAAAACTGGTTTACGGTTTAGATCCACAAAAGAGGGCTCCTACAGCCTGTAGCACGTTGAAACTAATTTGTTAATAAAATTATGAAAAACATGCAAGTTATACTAATTTACAACTAAGTATCACAAAAAGATATGCAGATATTATCAACAGAAATTTGCATCCCGTTCGTAATTTCACATTCAGTTCATTTTCATAAATCACAAGTTAACAATCACAAGGATAATAATGTCACCAAACATCAATTACGACAACAAAAGAAACCATTAAAAAATCCAAAAGCAAAGACTTAACGACTTCAAGTCAAAAACAAATCAAACAAAGAAAATATCCTCAAGCCCATAATATAAGTCACATATTGAATAAACATGAGCTATATTGAAATAACATTTTTTTATTTGAAATAGCATACACTATATTGAAATAGGGTACGGTATATGCTACTTCAGAATGGTACATAGTGTTTATTTGTGCTATGAGATAATGTGAAAAGACTTACATAGCTCAATATTTCATCAGTGGTATGGACATATATGTTAAAAGCACACAATGTGGAGTAAAACATACTCAACAGAAGAAAAGAGAACCTGATAGAGAGTGGTCAGAGAGTCTTTCCACTTTTCGCTGTCAGTTGAATCATGCAGTAATCCAATAAACACAAAAGGTCCAATGCGATCAGAATATTTGCTTACTTCCAGGAGCAAACCCAATGCAGTATCCTTGGATATCCATTTACAAGAATCTGAACATATACAGTAAGAGAAGACTACATGCATTACATAAATATTACATACATACATACAAAACAAGTTAGAGAGACTAAGATGGGTCAAGAAATGAGGGTTCTTATAAGAACACAGAGAGTATATCAAAGAAATGACTGACATCAAGTTGGCATCTGCACTAAAGAGTAAAGACCATTGGAAGCACCAATTATAATAATGAGGACTTGGGATACGCCAAAATGACCATGGATAGAGTTAAAAAGGATAAACAAGTTGTTAACCTAATAGAAGAGACTGCAAAAATAAAGCTAAATCAAGGATTCATGAATCCAACACCAAAAAATTGGGAAAAAGGCTTTCGATGTTGATGATATTCATGTGTGTTTAGATACTTGAGTGATGTCATTTTAGTACGTATAATGTAGGGAAGGAAATTTTGACGGACAATTTTTCAAAACAGACCATTTTGGGTTTTTATTTGCAAAAACCGACCGCTTTTGATAATATTTACAAAAACCGACATGTTTTCAGCCCAGCGCTGAAAACAGGTCGGTTTTTGTTAAAAGTTTTCCGAAACTTCACGGGAGTTCAACTCCCGTGAAGTTTATTGAGAAATTAAACTTCACGGGAGTTGAACTCCCGTGAAGTTTAATTTCTTCATAAATCTTCACGGGAGTTCAACTCCCGTGAAGATTTATGAACATATCAAACTCCACGGGAGTTCAGCTCCCGTGGAGTTACAGGCCGCATTTCCCAGAAAGCGCTCTCTGGGAAATGCCGCCAATTTTTGTATACTCTCACTATTTGATTGTGATTACATGTAAAAATCTAGATTTTAGAATTTAATTGTGAATTATTTACGAATTTTGTGAAGAAATGTGAAAATTAGAGGGGAAATTATCAATAAATGTGAAAATTAGAGGGGAAATTATCAATAATTTTGTGAAATTTGTGAAGAAATAGTGTGGAAATTATCAATAATTTCGTGGAATTAGTGTGGAAATTATCGATAATTTTGTGAAATTAGAGGGGAAATTATCAATAAATGCGAAAATTAGAGGGGAAATTATCAATAAATGTGAAAATTAGAGGGGAAATTATCAATAATTTTGTGAAATTTGTGAAGAATTAGTGTGGAAATTATCAATAATTTCGTGGAATTAGTGTGGAAATTACCAATAATTTTGTAAAATTAGAGGGGAAATTATCAATAAATGCGAAAATTAGTGTTACTACATATGTATGACATAAATTAGATTTTAGAATTTAATTGTGAATTATTTACGAATTTTATGAAGAAAAATTAAATAATTTTGTGTATTTAGAGGTGAAATTATCAATTAATGTGGAAATTAGAGTTAGTGAGTTACTACCTAAATGTAAAAATTAATAACAATCAATATTTATTTGGCTTTTCGTGTAATATTGATCTTGAATTTTTCACTCTTCAAAGGTAACGATGAACGATCAAATCATAATTCTCTGTTCTTATGATGGGAAGATTAATTACCTCGAAAATAATATGCTCGTTTATGAAGGAGGCGCGACGAGACCATTATTCATAACAAAATCGTGTACTTTCGATGAGTTGGTTAATGAATTACACAAACTTACATTAACTAACTCACGTGAGTATCATCTCAGTGTGGTTTGCAATTATCCTGTTGTGGGGAACAGAACAAGTGGCATTCAAATATCAAGTGACTACGATATGGGTCTCATTCATGTCTTACACGAAGAGAAGCGTTCGGTCGAATTGTTGAAAAACGGTCGTTTTTTACAATTAAATAGTGAATAAGGTTGGTTTTGAAAATTTGTCCAAAATTTGACACAAACTCATTTGCCCACACATACCCGCCCACTAAATGATCCATCCAAACCCACCCATTTAGTTAAATGGGTCATAAATGGGTGAACACACCCATTTAGTTAAATGGGTCATAAATGAGTGACTATTGTTTATATTAAGGATAAATGGGTCATAAAACCCGCCCATTTGCCCATTTAGATGGGCATTCTTTCAAAAACACCCTCAAAGTTTTAACAATTGTAAAAAAAACCAGCACACATAAAATATGGGAAATACCAGCAGCCCCTTGAAAATTTAAGATTTGCAAAAAACACCCTCAAAGTTTAAAACTTGTAAAAAAATACCTTCAAAATTTCAAATTACAAAAAAACTCTCAGAATTTTACAAACTTACAACTGACACATGAAATATGAAAATTCCCAGCAGTACCCAATGCATTTAAAATTTGCAAATAACACCCTTAAAGTCTATAAATGCAAAAAACACCCTTAAGGATTTAAAAGTAGTAAAACCATGCAGAAATTTCACAACCTACAAATCTCACATGAAATCTAGAAATTGCAAGCAGCCCCCTATAAATTTGGAATTTGTAGAAAACACCCTCAAAGTTTAAAAAATTACAAAGAACGCCATGAAGAGTTCAAAATTACAAAAAAACTCTCAAAGATTTCTAAACTTACAAATGATACATGAAATCTGGAAATTTCTAGCCCTCAAAGTTTTTTAAAATATGAAAAACACTAAAGGGTTTAAAATTACAAAAACCACCCTGAAATTTCAAAATGTACAAATGACACATGAAATTTGGAAATTGCCAGCAATCCTCTGTAAATTTGAAAATTGGAAAAAACACTCACAAAGTTTAAAAAATGGCAAAAAAACTCCCTTAAGTTTGACATTTTGTAGCACAACCCGAAGATGATGCTTTTAATTTCCAATTTTGTAGTGTGTTTTTCTGCATGTTTTGGAATTTTATGGTGTTTTATGCAATTTTTGAAATTATAAGGGTGTTCTTTGCAATATTTGAAATTTTGAGGGTGTTTTTTGCAAATTTCAAAGTCACAAGTGGCTGCTATAAATTTCTAAATTTTAAGCGTCATTTGTGACTTTAGAAATTTCTTAAGAACTTTCGAGGGTGATCTTTTGCAATTTTTTAAACTTTGAGGGTATTGTTTCAAATTCCAAATTTACAGAGAATGATAGCAATTTCCAAATGGTGGTTTACCAATTTTAAACCCTTGAGGGTGTTTTTCATTTTTTTTCAAATTTTTTGAGTGTTTTTTGCAAAATTTAAATTTATAGGGTGTTGGTGGAAATTTCCACATCTCATTTGTCATTTGCGAGGTTAGAAATTTCTGAGAGTTTTTGTAAGTTTGAACTCTTGACGGTTTTTTTGTAATTATTTAAACTTTTGAGGGTGCTTTTTGATTTTTTTTTAACATTGAGGGTGTTTTTTCCCTAATTTTCAAATTTACTGGGGGCTATTAGTAGTTTCTAAATTTCATATCATCCTATGTCATTTGTAAGTTTGCAAAAAATTCTCTGAGAGTTTGTAGAAAGCCTCTCAAAAGTTACAGAAAGCCCCTAAAAAGTTCATAGAAAGCCCCTTGAAAGTTTGCAGAAAACACCCTAAAATTTTGTAGAAAGCCGCTAAACGTTTGCTAAAACCCCCAAAGTTTACAAAATATCCTTGAAAGTTTGCATAAAACACCCCAAAAGTTTGCAAAAAGACCCTCATTAGTTTGCAAAAATCACGATGTTTGCAGAAACCAACAAAAGTTTGGAAAGTCCCCAAAAGTTTGCAAAAAGCCTCTTATTAGTTTGCAAAAAAAAACATATTCGCATAAAGCCCCCAAAATTTTGCAAATAGCCCATCAAAGTTTTGCAAGTATGCCTTACATTTGTAAATAGACCCCTGAAATTTTAATATATATATAAAAGCATCATAGCTAAATGGGTTATTGGGTCACTCATGAACCATCCATTTAATAAATGGGTGGGTGAGAAGTAACCCATTAAGCAAATGTTACATGGGTCATAGATGGGCATAAATGTGCCCTCCCATTTATGACCCACCCAAAACCATCCATTTGACAAACTAGTATAATGTTCATTTTAATATATTCAATAGAAATTAGCAGGACATGTTGTTTCAACTTATCATCTAGGGAAAATTTGCAAAATAGACCGTTTTTATAAAGTAATTAGCGAAATAGACCGTTTTTAAAAGTAATTAGCAAAATAGACCGTTTTTTGGCAAAAGAGGTCGATTTTGAAAAAGGGTTCAGAAAACATACGGGACTACTAGTCCCGTATGTTTAATCTCACTCAGAAAATATACGGGACTACTAGTCCCGTATATTTTCTGTTTGTTAACAAAACATACGGGACTAGTAGTCCCGTATGTTTTCTGAACCCTTTTTCAAAATCGACCTCTTTTGCCAAAAAACGGCCTATTTTGCTAATTACTTTAAAAAATGGTCTATTTCGCTAATTACTTTATAAAAACGGTCTACTTTGCAAATTTTCCCTATCATCTATTATAATATAACACAAACATACCAATTACCAATCATGAGACATACAGGGAGTTATGTTTCTTTTTTAAAAGTTAAAATATCTGAAGAGACTAAAAGCAAGAAGATAGGACTACAGCCTACCAGTTTTCTAATCAAAGACGTTACCAGTATGGAATTTGACTAAAAGCACATTGTTGGAAACATAATGCATAGCTTGAAGGAAGAGAATCGACGGGATTAAGGGCTAAGTCCTGTTCTAAGAAACACGGGCACACACAATAGTTATTATTACGGCAGAGAAACAGGCCTCGAACATGATAATTCCTTCGAATGCAGGACGTCTGGACGTGGAATTATGAAGTGCGCAAGTGCGCGTGCATATATTACACAATAGACTTCGTTGACATATATGCATGGGTATTTATGTGCACCAAAGAGTCAAGATATTTATTATGCTTTTCCAACACGAAGAAAGGAAGCATGCCAGAGAAACAAACCTCCTAAATTTTCTATTTTCCGGTCCAAAACCCCAACTACGTACAGCGTGTGAATTGGCGGTCCGGGACCAAAATCAGCTTCTTCGACATACTTCATAAGAGCCCAAATTCCAATTTCTTCACCTTCCAAGCCTACTTGCAATACAACCTAAAAAAACAAAACCATAATCCATTCACAACCACACAAAAACCTAACAAAAAAAAAACCCTAGGGATTTAACACCAAAATTCCACCTGCTCAAGAGCGGATCCAACATCGAAACCTCCGAGATCAACCCTATCAGAGATAGAATCCGCACCTTCGATCACAAGATTACATCTTTCGTCTCCTCTCAGAGGTTTCAGCAGATTTGAAGGCAGATCCCAGAGATCGGAGTCTACGAACTGCTGATACTCCTCCTCCGGAAGCGGCGGCGGCGGGGGTTTTTT
>NC_033799.1:15689888-15718967 GCF_001876935.1 Asparagus officinalis | reverse complement strand
GCCTGTAGCTGGCCATGGAGGAGGGGAATGATCAGAGAGGTTGAGATTGGGAGAGCTTCTAGGGGGTTTGTAATGGATCTGAGGAGGAGAAAGGGGCATTAATGGGGATTTAGAGATCATTGGTGGGCGTTGGGAGCTTTGAAGAGGAAGCGGGATTTACCCCTCAAATTTGTATGTATACCCCCGAAGTTAACAGCTACTAACTAGGGGATTTTACATCTTGGTGCCTTACATGATTAGTATTTTGATACTAGTCCCCTAAATCTTCATATTTTGATATTAGTCCCCAAAAATCATCTTTAATATGTTGATGTTAGCCTATGTTTGGTAACAACACCAACCAGTTTTAGGGGGTATAAATTTGGCGCAAGGATAAATTTGTAGTTTGGCAAAAGTTAGACTAGAACTAAACCAGTTTCGTCTAGTTTAATTTTTGGAGCTTAAACCTAGTTTTGTTTTGAACCAACTCCTAATTGGAATAATTCTGGCTAGATTAGGAAAAACCAGTACTGGCCCAGTTTAATTTTGGATATGTATAAGGGTACAACTATGTGCACCAGAAGCAACAAATTGGAAGAAATAAAAACACTGGCTCTAATAAACTATAATTTAGATGTCCAAAATCACAGCAATTTAAGAAAAAGGTATCCCGCGGATCTTGCTATACTTGTGGAAACTTTGGGCATTTCAGATCTAATTGTCCACAAGGAGAAAAGCATGAGAAGAAGGGAGGCTATAAGCTAGGAAGTACCAACAAGAGAGAATTCATTGATGTGACGGAGTGCAATGTTGTGATGACGGACATCAGCGGTTGATGGATCGACTCCGATGCGACTAGACATATCGGAAAGGACAAGAATGGAGTCACAAAATTCACCGAGCTGAAGAAAGAAGAGCAAAGGATCTATATGGGAAATAATACGTATCTCAATATAGAATGTATTGGTTCATATAAATTTGATCTTAGGGACAATGTTCTTGTCCTTAAGGATGTGTTCTATGCGTCAGAAATTTAGTGCAATCTGATCTCTGTTCCCAGCTTGATAAAGAAATGACTGGAAGTTAGATTCTACAAATAACAGGGTTTCTATAGGTAAAAATAATAAAGTGTATGCTATGGAATAATATGTACCCAAGTATGAATTATGCATTCTTCCAGTAGTTTGTAATAATTCAGATGATTAAATTTTCAATTTGAACTACATGTTCTGTTATATTTCTGAGTCTGAATTGTAGCGTTCTAGACTAGAACGTGCTAGAATTTCAAAAATAAAAGAAATTATCAGAATGAACTTACAGAATTTACTATCTAATGTTCAATTGCCACTATATGAATATTGTTTAACCGGTAAAATGACCAAAAGACCTTCATTGGCGGACAAAAAGCCAATGAACTTTTAGTGTTGACACACTCGGATAGTTATAGTCCCCTAAGTGTCAAAACTCATAGTTATAAAAAATATTTTATTATTTTTATAGATGATTATTCTAAGTTTGCACATGTCAATCTTATCTCTAGAAAATTAGAAGCTTTTGAATGCTTTAAGATATATAAGACAGAAGTTAAAAACCAACTTGGAATGAAAATCAAAATTTTGAGATTTGTTAGACATGGGTAATATATCTCTAAAGAATATGAGAGTTATTATATTCAGCATGGAATTAAAAAGCATACAATGTTGTATACATCACATTAGAATGGTGTTGCTGAAAGAAAAAACAAAATATTGTTAAATGTAGGTAGATGCATGTTATCTCATTTTGGTCTCTCCAAAAAAATTTAGGAGAAACATTGTTAACTGTAAACTATATTTTAAATAGAATTCTCTCACCAAGTCAGTTGTATCTATATCTTATGAATTATGGAATGGGAGGAAACCTAATCTGAATCATCTCAGGAAGTGGGGAACTATAACCCATGTTCTCATTCCATACCAACTTAGAGATAAGTCGGATTTTTAAAGAGTAAAGTGTAGATTCATAGGGTATTTAGAAAAGTTAAAAGGTTATAAGTTCTACAATAAAGAAAAAGAAGTCATTGAAAGCAGAGATGTTATATTCTAGAGAATCTAGAGGAAGAGGAACAAGCTTAAGAGGAAACATAACCTCTAACTGTAATAAATGATGATTATTATAGTGTTGTTCCCACTAATGATCCAGATACTGTGAATGAACCTAACCTTAAAAATATGAAATGACTATGGAAAATGATGTACCTCATGAACCGGTTATAGGCAACAAAAGGCCAAGAACACACCCTTCATGGATGGACAATTGCTATTTGTATTCATATGAGTCATATTCTTTCTAGGTTGATATAAATAGAGGAGAACAAGATCCCATAATCTTCTCTTATGCATTGAAATCGCATGAATTGGCTTTATGGCTAGAAATCATGAGAGAAGAACTTGATTCTATAGAAAAGAATAAGGTATGGGAGTTATGTGATCTACCGAAAAATAAAAAAGTCATAGGATGCAAATGGATGCTTAAAAAGAAATACTTGTCATGGGTTATAATCAGAAGGCAGGAATAAATTTTTAGGAGACGTATTCTCTTGTAGCTAAATTTACATCCATTAGAATCATTTTGGATATCATTGCATATCTTAATTTGGAGTTATTCTAAATGGATGTTAAAACTATATTCCTTAACGGAGAGTTAAAAGAAGTGATATATATGCAACAACTTGAAGATTTTTAGGTGAAAAGACAAAAACATAAAGTTTACAAATTAATAAAATCTCTATGTGATTTAAAACAGTCTTTTAAATAGTGGCATCTCAAATTTCATGATGCAACCACCAAACTTGATTTTATTCAAAATAAATTAGATAATTATGTATATGTTTTGAAAAGTAGGTGCAAATTTATTATATTATCCTTATATGTGGATGATATATTATTCCCCGAAAATAACATGAAAATGTTGAATAAAACTAAGGCAGATCTTAGCGAAAAATTTAAGGTGAAAGACATAGGGAATGCATCATATATTCTTGGAATTCAAATAATTCGAGATAGAAAATTTAGAATGTTAAGTTTAAATCACGAAAAATATTTAAGATCACCTCTTAAAAGGTTTGGAACGGAGAATTCTAATACGGCACCAACTCCGTTGGTCATGGGAAAGAGATCATGTAAAGAGCAAAGCCTTAAAGAGGGACAAAGTCATTAGATGTTCCTTATGCTCAAGTAATTGGAAGCTTGATATATGTAATGTTATGCACTAGACCTGATTTAGTTTATGTTGTAAGTCTGGTTAGCCGATATCAAAGTAATATGGGACTAGCACTAGGAAGCTATTAAAAAGATTATGAAGTATATCAGAGGTATATTGACTCAAAGATGGTTTATCAAGCCAATTTGCTTCATCTCCTCGGTTACTACGATGCTGATTTTGAAGGTGATAAAAATGATGAGCTTTTTCTTGGAGTAGCAAGAAACAAGGGTGTGTTGCTAGATACGCACAAGAAGCTGAATATATAATTTGTATTTTATGGCAACTACTCATGCTATCTGGATAAGATGATTTAATTTTGATTGATTTAGATCTTAATTTATTAGGATGAGTTGTTGATATTTATTGTGATAACCAAGCAGTGATTAGCTTGATCAATAGTGGCACGAATGGTTCCAAAGGAAAATATATTGAGATCCAATATCACTATATTTGAGATATTATAGAAAAGAGAGAAGTTAAAGTGACTTATATCCCTAGTACGTATATGATTACTGATCTTTTAACAAAAGGAATACTAGTGGAATCATTTTCAACATGTAAGTTTGATGAGACTTAGGAACAAATAAGTCCAAGTAAAATTTCATAAATCATAAAATAAGAATTACTCTCTACGAATAGTGGGAGTAATACTAAGAAGAAACATTTGATCTCACAAATAATGTGAGACATATCACTTGGTTTAATTGGTCAAGTGGGAGATGTTATTTGACCCATTCAAATTTGCGACCAATTCAACCGCTAATTGCTCAACAAGAGGATACTTTGTTGACAGGACAACGAGTAGTGGGTTGATTGAGAGAATATCTCTCTCAGATATGTGAGGCGGTCTTTGAGGGGGTGAAGATGATGGGTGCAACCTCTATATAAAGAGTAGTTTGCTCTTTGAGTAAATATAACACAAAAACGAAAAACCTTAATACTATTATCGGAGCCCCCTCAAAAACCCATCGTATATTTCTCTTTCGTTTTTGTTCAATTAAGAGATTTGAATGACTGGTCTAATGGAATGAATAATATCAAATATTAAGATGATTTGAGGGCCTAATATCAAAATATGAAGATGTGGGAAAGTACTATCAAAATACTGATGATTTAAAGAACTAATATATGAAATGGGTTTTTCATGGGACCACCTTGTATATATAAGTGAAATTTATGCAAATCGCCTGTATTTTTTTTTTAATACAAACCACCTTATATATGTGTTCTCCTCTCAATGTCACACCATCGCCACTATTCAGTCGAAAATAATTTTAAAATGCCCATTTTACACCCTTTCTTTCTCAATCTCCTGCCTTCCCTCCTCTCCCTCTCCCCTTGCCTCCCCTCTTCCCCTCACCATCCGCCCCCACGTCATTCCTTCATTCTCCTCTTAATCTTCTCTTCTTCCTCCCCCTCACCTCCTTGTTCCTTTCACCTTCTCCTCCATTCTAACCTTCCTCACTTCCTCCTTCCCTCTTTCTCTCTCTCCATTCTCACTGTCAACCTCCTTTCCTCCTCCTCTCATGCCATCAACAAATCAACTTCCCTCACCCTCTCCTCCTCATGCTCTTCTTTTTTATATTTGGTTAGGCTGAGGGGTATTATAGTAATTTCATATTTTTTAAACGGAAATTAACAAGAAGTGTGACATTGAGATGATAACACACATATAAGATGGTTTGTATTGAAAAAAAATTATTAAAGATGATTTGTATTAATTTCACCTGCATATAAGGTGGTTCTCATGAAAAATAAACCTTATACAAAAACCCCTACTAGCTAAAAGCTAGGAGGGGTCAATTGATCAAAATACACTAGTAGAAAAACTAGCAATCTAGACGGAACAAACTAGACGGAATTTTTTTCCGTCTAGTTTGGGTCAAACTAGACGGAATTAATTCCGTCTAGTTTGTTCCGTCTAGGTTGACACAAACTAGACGGAAATTTCCGTCTAGTTTATTAATCTAGACGGAAATATCAACCTAGACGGAAATTCTGTCTAGGTTGCCTCAACCTAGACGGAACTTTCCGTCTAGGTTAAAGGTCAACCTAGACGGAATTTCCGTCTTAGGTTGACTAGTCAACCTAGACTTGGAATGTTCTCTTTAGGTTTAAGGCACCTAGACGGATTTAGTCTAGGTTTGCCTAGGGGCAAATTAAACACTATTCAGCCGCCCCCCCCCCAAATTCCATTTTCATTTCCCACTTTCCCCATTATCACTCCCCTCACCGACCCTTGCGTCCCCCCTCCCGACTGGCCCACCATCTCGCCCCCCTCCCGACCCCCCTCGCCCGCGCTCCTTCATCAATCCAGCACCTCGACGGCCCCCCCCCGCTCCCCTTGGCACCCGCCCCTCCCACATTCGACCACCCCCCTTTCCCCTTCCCACTCCCCCCTTTCCGACAGGTCACCCCATCTTTCGACCACCCTCTTTCCCCGCTCTCCCCTGACCTGGCGCCCCTTCCCTTTCTCCTCCCTCCTCGGTGCCTCCTTCCTCCATCTCTCCCATTTCCCCCTTCGACACCCCGTCTACCGACCACCCTTTTTCTCGCCTCCCCCTCCCCCTCGTGAGCCCCTCCCCTTCTCCCTCCCTCCCAGACACCCCACCCCAGAGCCCTTCCTCCCCCCCTCCTCCGGAACCTCCCGACCCCCCCTCCTTCGGCGGTGTCCGTTGCGGAAATCAGTTTAAAAGGTATGATTTTTCTACTGAGCTTTAGAAATTTCAATTTTATTATTAATTATTGTTGAATTTGGTTAAAAACCCTAATTATGTTGAAAAATAAACGAGTTCAATTCTGAAAATCCTAACTTAATTAAATACATGTTAATTCATTTGAACAACACTAGTTATCATTATTGAGTTTTAAACACTTATAAACCCTAACTCATTTAAGTTTCATTCGTGCTATAAGTATGTGTGATTATTTAAGTTTGTGATGTGAAAATATGTGAAATAATTTTTTGTAAAAAATAGAGTGATATATAACACATTATAAATTTTTATAATGTGTTATAATCCAATTTAGGTGAATAAAAAAATAACGTTATCCCTAGACTTCCGTCCAATAATTACATCCAATTATTTGGACTTATAATATATGATATACGACTCAGATTTGGGTAGGAGACGAAGTTTTCTTCCAAAAATGAGCGTTTATTTTATATTATAGGAATAAAAAATTGGTACTGAAATTCGTAATTATTGGATCTGTCCTTCTCGGACGGGTTAGGAATATAGTAGTGCATACATCCAACTTTGTATACTTTGTATATTTTCATTCTTGAAAGTTTTGGCAGCACGTATTCGTTGTTCTCCGTGTACAATAAGCGTATGTTGTTCTGCGTTTCGGGCTATTGCTGATACGCATAATAACATCCGCACAGTGTACAGGGAGAACAGCGGGTAGGTGCTGCCGAAATTTTCAAGAAATGAAAATATACAAAGTATATGAAGTTGGATGTAAGCACTACTATATTCTTAATGGATAGAAGCCTTCCTATGACAGCCGATCAATTGGTGTAATTAGTTTCTACGTACGTTTCAAATATATTTTATGTAGAACTAAATTTATATTGTTAAATGATATATGAACGTATGTTAGATTTGTTTTGTATGTATAAGAGTCATGAATGTACTAGTAGTTGTGTGATTTGTCGTAGTTAATAATTATATATAATTTACAGATGAGGGTAATTCCTGACAAATCATGGATAGATATCCCACGGCTTCATAGATTTCGTGACACACGATACAAGGAGGGATGTGAAGCCTTCATACGTTATGCAGAAATGAATCCGAGAAAATTAGCAAGTGGTGCTATGTATTGTCCTTGTTGCATGTGTAGGAATTTGAAACTGCTGAATAGTAATGATATACGGATCCACCTAATGAAATCAGGTTTTGATGAAAAATATAAATATTGGAACTGGCATGGGGAAGATATCACTGAAGATGTGGATCCAAATGTGCGTGTCGGTACGTCCGGTGGACAACGAATAGATGACACAGAAACAATGTTGAATGATATTTTTACTCGACCTAGAGAATTTGAGGGTGATGATAATGTCGATGATGATATCGGAGATAAAAGTGAAGATGATATCGATGTTGAAGCTGAAGAAGTAGGAGATGATGGAAGTGCCGAAAATATTGATGATATGCATTCCTCCGCAGAAATAGAACGAATATTGAAGCTACTAGAAGATAGTGAAAAGGACTTATATGAGGGATGTACCGAGTACTCCAGATTTTCATTTATGCTAAAACTCCTACACATTAAGACACTTAGCGGTATGTCAGATAATTATTTTGAAATGCTTCTTGATTTGCTTCGAACTGTAATACCTGGAGGAGTGAATAGCATACCCCAAACAACTTATCAAGCTGAGAAGATTGTCGCTGCTCTGGGTCTAGATTATAATAAGATTGATGCATGTCCGAATGATTGTATTTTGTACCACAAGGCCAATAAAGACCTTCAAGAATGTCCGACATGTGGAGTTTCTAGGTGGAAACAACGTACAAATTCTTCAATAAGGATTACAACGGAGACAGAGATAACACAGAAGAAAATTCCAGCCAAGGTGCTTCGATATTTTCCATTAGCTCCTAGATTGCGAAGATTGTACATGAACAAAGAAATAGCGAAAAATATGAGGTGGCACAAGAAAGATCGAGTAGATGATGGTAAATTGAGACATCCTGCTGATGCGGTAGCTTGGAAGCATGTTGATAAAATTTATCCTCGATTTGCCAAAGATTGCAGAAATGTAAGATGGGTCTGTCAAGTGACGGATTCAATCCATTTGGGGTAATGAGCTCTGGTTGGTCTACTTGGCCAGTTGTACTAATGCCATATAATTTACCTCCATTGCTTTGTATGAAACAGCCATTTATGATACTTTCATTACTGATACCCGGTAAACATGCACCTGGAAATGATATTGATGTTTACTTAGAGCCTCTAATTGATGAGCTGAAACAACTATGGTCTGAGGGTATTGTAACATATGATGCCCATTTAAAAGAATCGTTTAGATTACGTGCTATTCTATTATGGACGATTAATGATTTTCCAGCCTATGCTAATCTGTCTGGGTATTCCACAAAGGGAAAGTGTGCTTGTCCTGTATGTGGTCCGGAATTTGAAGCTCTTCAATTACCACATAGCCGAAAGAGTTGTTATTGGTTTAATCGAAGGTGGTTGCCATTGAGTCATAAGTACAGGAAGTTATCAGCTATGTTTGATGGCACAGTTGAGAAGAGAATGAAGCCGCGTCAGCTGACAGGTAATGAGATTGTAAAATTACTTGAGGGGTTTCCAAAAGTTGTGTTTGGAAAAAATCGATATTCTAAATTTAGCCCGCTCAGAGTAAGAGATTATTTAAAGTCAAAAAGGCCACTGAAGCGTAAGCGAAAGGTCCGGAAAATGCAAGTTGAGGAAGAAGACCAAAAATTACCTAGAGGATGGACTAAATTTAGTATCTTCTTTCAGCTACCTTACTGGCAAAATCTTAAAATCCGCCACAACTTAGATGTCATGCATATTGAGAAAAATATATGTGATAACATAGTATCAACTCTCCTACAAGATGCAAACAAGTCGAAGGATGATCTACGGGCGCGCCAAGATCTGACTGCTTTGAATATCCGAAATGATTTGCAAGCTCAAGATGTTGGACTTAAAAAATTAAAGTTGCCTCCGTCTCGTGTTACAATGTCAAATGAGCAGATGCAACGAGTTTGTGAAATTCTCAAATCGGTAAAGTCGCCGGATGGTTACTCTGCTAACATTTCAAATAATGTCCAAGTGCAAGAGCGAAAACTCTTAGGTCTGAAGACCCATGATTATCACGTTCTTCTCCATCAATTGCTTCCTGTTGCAATCCGTAACAATATGGATAAAGAAGCGTCGAAGATTATTATTGAGTATTGTGGGTTTTTCAGAAAATTATGCTCTAAAGTCATAGATGTAGATGAATTTAAAAAACTTGAAGCTGAGGTCCGAGTTACTCTATGCAATATGGAAGTAATATTCCCTCCTTCTTTTTTTACGGTTATGGTCCATCTTACCCAGCATCTTGCAAGAGAGGCTAGAATCGCCGGACCTGTTACTTATCGTTGGATGTATCCGATTGAGAGGTAAATTATATTTTTTTTTGCATTCATTACTTGTATATGCGTTTTTGAAATTACCGTGCTAATAATTAGTTATTTTGATTCTAAGATACTTGGGCTCCATGAAACATAATGTTCGCAATCGAGCTCGTCCAGAAGGCTCGATAGCTGAAGGATACGTGGCAAATGAATGCTTTATTTTTGCATCACGTTACATGCGCCAGAAGAAAACCACGGCTCAAGTACCAGATAAGGAGAGAAAGCGTGAAAAATATCCGAGATCTCTCTTAGAACAAATTCATGCATATGTGCTGGAAAACCTTGATATGTTCGCAGACTATCGAAGGTAACAAATAACACCCGAAATATAGATGAGACTATTCATTTTACATAATGTTCGCAATGCAAACTTATATATTGTTTATGTAGGCGACATTTGGAGAAGCTTAAGAATGAAACAACCGGTAGGAATGCAGCGCATAATATTCAGAAAAGACATAGGAAAGAATTTTCTGATTGGTTAAGATTTGATGTAAGTATTTAACAATTAATTTATGAACATTCATAATATAACATCCCCTAAATATTCTGAAATTTTTTGTCTTAGGTTGATAAATCACTTCTTGATGGTACTACGTTACCAGATGAAATTATTATACATGCACAACGCCCTTATTATGAAGTGAGACGTTATAATGAGCATTTGATCAATGGATATAAATTTCGAACGCTAGAGACTGATGATAGGAGGGTAACTCAGAACAGTGGGGTCATGGGCTTGTTTGCTCAAGAATGTTTTTCAAGTACAAGAGATCAGAACCCAATTCTAGCTGACATACTATATTATGGCCAATTAGAAGATATTGTTGAAGTAATTTACGGGTTTGGTAAACCAAAACAATGTACTTACACGATGTTCAAGGTTCGGTGGTGTCCTGCAAAAAAGCAAAAGGATCATTATGGATTTACACTTGTCAATCTCCATCGAGAAGTATATACGGATGAGAAATTCATTTTTGCAGAACAAGCTGATCAGTGCTTCTTCGTGAGAGATCCGAATGTCATATCTGATTGGGTGGTTTTGTACAAGGAGCCAAGATCTGTTGTTCTACCTAATAACAATGAAAAAAATATTGAAGAAAGTGAATATAATTATAGTGAACCAATTGGTTCATCTGATGATGTTTGGCAAGAATTCTCTTACGCACAGAATGTGGCGTTGGATGTAGGTATGTAATATATATGTTACACTGCATTAAAGTTTTTTAGCTAATCATAATAAGAACAATGCATTTCATAATAACTTATCTCATGAGCATGTATATTTTTTTTCTTAACTATGTTAATAATTGAAATTGCAGATGAGGAGGATGAGGAGACTCTTTGACCTCGAGGGTGATCGATCACGTAGTATCACCCCTGGTAGTGGTGCTGATGATACACTACCATCTCCGGATGCAGGTATAAAAATTAATTAATACTTTAATATATTTTATCAATTATTAATTATCTAGCTAATAGTGATTAATTTGTTGCAGATGCGGGTTATTCATCACCTGGCCCCTCTGATGCAGTACCAGAACCATCCCCTGATGCAGGTATTCAATATTATAATGCTCAATTATAATGGTTAATTAAAAACTATATTAATGATTCTCCTTTCTTATGTAGGGGATACTTGGACACCGACATATCCATCTTATACATTCCACACGGACTTGCGGCCAAAGACACAGGACTATCTTAGTTTACCTTTACCTCCAGCCTCTCATAAGTCTATGGCTGACGCAAGGAAGTACCATACACGTGCTGCGAGAAAATTAGAAGAAATGCGTGAAATGATTGAGACACGAAAGAAGGTTGCACTCGCAGCAAAGGAAAGAGAGATAGCGAATGGTAAATTGTATAAATACTTTTAATTTTCACATTTGTATATTATATGATATATTATCATGTTATTATTGTAGGTGCTAAGAAGGATCGTATCGAGAACAGACGTGGCGGAGGTAAGCCTGATTCCAAACAACCGCCAAGAGGAATGAGGGCAATAATTCGGTGGAATAGTTCTAATTTGCCCGTTGGTCCATGGTCGACCCGCTTGAATGCATATATTGGGGTTCTAGTGCGTAGAGCGACCATTATCAACCCTTATTTTCAATTTCGAGAACTACCATGGAGCGCATACGAGGCGATATGGACAGCGCTTATGGTAACTACATATTGCTATTACTTTTTATTTATTAATAATTAGTATTTGATATTAAATTATCTTTCCTAAATGTGTATGTAAATCTACAGGACTGCTTCTGCCTTGAGGACTTTGAGGGGGCTTGGAATTATGTGTTCAATGTTAAGGTTGAAGTAGTTCTCAAACAATGGAGGCATGAGATCAAACATGAAACCTATGACAGGTATGAGGAGGACTGGCAGAGGTTTTTAAACCTCGACGCCCGAGTTGACGAGGTTCATTTCACAGCTCTCCTCATGTATTGGGACAGCGATGCCTCCAAGGTTAGTTTCATGAAAATTACTTTATACTTTTAAGATATTAATTTATTGCATATTTGCTAATTTTTTTCTTTTAAAAAAGAATAAATCCACGAAGGGGTCAGAAAATAGAAGAAAGAAGCTGCATGACCACCACTTGGGCTCACACTCCTATGCCAATCTGGAGGATGTTTATTGTCAGGATACGGTAGATTTCCGTCTAAAGTTTTGATGAATTTAATGATTAGTATGATTATGAGTGTGATAATATATAATATGACAGGGAAAATCATTAATGCCAATACACTTGAGGGCGAAAGCGGCGTATGGCATTTTCCGTGATAGATATAGGGGTGATGAGAAGAATCGAGATAAGATCAAGGCAAATCTCGAGTTGGTGGTGAGAGTTATACATATCTTGTGTAGTATTATTAATTCTATTTTGTTGTTAATATTATGAGGAAATGAGAACACAAATAACATTGTCTTTACCATGAATTAATTATATATTTGTGCTTTAGGAGGGATTTGAGGCTGCATCCAAGGAGGCTGCAACTGTGTATATGTCGCAGCAGGAGGAACAATCTGAGCCGGACCCTCACATGCTTTCTGCAGAGGACAACATTACTCTCACACAGCATTTGATGGGTCATAATAGGTATGGATGTAGAAAATTTGAATCAATTTGAATACTACATTCCTATTTATATTTTTTTATCATTATTGAATTCGAGAGGTAAATTTAATATTTATTTCTCCCTAAACATAGGAGAGGGAGATATCCTCTGCATGGTGTTGGAGCTTCACCCGGCGTAAGCATGAGGTCATCCACAGCATCCTCCACACCATTTACATCCATGAGAGCAGCCCCGCCTCGGTTCCAGGCTATGCCATTTGTCGCACGTATCTCTGCATATTTGCTTGACAAGATTGACTCGGAGCTACATATCCAGGTGACTAATGAGATGACAAGAGTTGCGCTGACGGCGAACTCGATGGATGATCTCCTGGGGTATGTCATGCAATATTTAAGCGGTGTGATTCCTCATGGCGCGTATGGTGGTGTTATACGGATTATAAGCTCGCTTGGCGATAATTCCGGTGCTGGTCAGAGCAGCACTCAGGTACCTTATTTTTTTCTTAAAATAATAAATTCATTTATATTTAATATGTATTAAACACCCCTTAATGATTATTCAATTGACCATTCAGAGTGGAGATATTGGAGGGAGCAGCACACGTTCTCGTAACCAGGATAGAGATACTGCCGACGACGACGACCGATGAGGTTTATGAGGTTTTTTGTGGATTTTTAATGCAATGAACAGCTTTATCTGTTATAACAATACTTATATGCGTGTTGGATGTTATAACAATACTTATATGCGTGTTGGATGTTATAACAATACTTATATGCGTGTTGGATTTGTTTATTATGCTGGAATGGTTGATGCATATTTTGAAGTAGATAGTTGGATTTGTTTATTATGCTGGAATTGATTATATTATGGCTGGATCTGTGCATTATGTTGGATTTGTATATTTTTGGGTTTGAATGGAATTGTCTAAAATCTTGATTATATTTGGATGGTTGGATGTATTCATATATACAGTATTTATTGTATGTATTCATGTATTGGTGTAATTGTACAGGGAAATACAAATTGTAATATATTTTTTTTTGCTGGAAAAAGAGCAATCTAGACGGAAGTCCGTCTAGTATGAACCAAACTAGACGGAAATTCCGTCTAGGTTGTAATAATCAACCTAGACGGATTTCCGTCTAGGTTGGTTCGGTATAGACGGAATTCCGTCTAGGGTCAACCTAGACGGATTTCCGTCTAGGTTGATAACCTAGACGGTTTTCCGTCTAGGTTGTTAACCTAGACGGTTTTCCGTCTAGGTTGTTAACTTAGACGGATTTCCGTCTAGTTAACCTAGACGGTTTTCCGTCTAGGTTGTTAACTTAGACGGATTTCCGTCTAGGTTAACAACCTAGACGGAAATGTAACTTCCGTCTAGGTTGGTTTCCGTCTAGATTGATCAATCTAGACGGAAATCCGTCTAGTTTGATCCAAACTAGACGGAAACAGAATAAACCAATCTACCTAGACGGATTTCCGTCTAGATGATCCAACCTAGACGGATTGTAGACCAACCTAGACGGAAATTTCCGTCTAGGTTGGTCGTTTTTCTACTAGTGATAACTCCTTTTCTATTGCTTGTGTACTGCTCTGTTTGTTAGCTGCTCTATCAACAATTTGTGTTGTGAGGAGGCTCTACTGCTTGTGTTGTGCTTGGGTAACGTCGCATTTGTCGTTGCTTGTGAGAGCTATTTGCCAGGAGCATGCTTTTGATTTCCAACTTTTAATCGTAAAACTATTTGCAATTCATCCGGTTGAGACTGCTCGGTTAAACTTGATCAATTCATTAATGGACTTTTGTTTTGTCATAAATCACAATCACATGTATCCATATAACATGATCTTAAAATGCAATGACCCTTGTTCACTTACAGTATTCTCATTCTTTTACTTTTTTGGGTAAGTAATTAGGGTTGGACCATTAGTCATCTTTGGTAAAAAGTTACCATTCCAGTATATTTTATTTGACTAGGTTGAATGCACGTGCAATGCACGTGGTTAAATATCATTGTTATTTATTTTTAATCTATTGTCTTACTTAACTCGGTTGTGAAATATTTTTTATTTCCTTATGAAGAAGTAAAATAATTTATTCTCTATATACCTATATAGTTAATAAAAAGTATAATTTACATTAAGACAATGAAGGTTAAAATCCTTTAATGAAAAAATGTAACTTACAGTATAACTTACAATAAATAGTACATGCAGATCGCAACCCTTCTATGAAAAAATATATAATTTTTATGCAAAGAATTTGATTCTCATGACATCCTATGTTGTCATCTTATAAATTTTTATACCCTATACAATTTAATAATCTATTAATTTCCCCTTTAACGTGATGCCCATGAGGGTAATAGACACTAAGGAAAGATCATATACCAATAAATATGGATCTTAATTATGAGAATTTTTCCAATATGACATATCACATTCTATCTATTTATAACCTGTATTGTCAAAGTTAATAAGCTATAAAATGCTAAGTGATATATTTTAAGCTAGCATGTATTCTTTTTTTAGTAGAATCACTTGTTGTTTTCTCAGACATAAAATAGTTTTATAACTAACATTGACATTTTCACGTAATTGGATATATGTTCATGTCCTTAATTTTTTATTTTTATTTAATAAGTATTGTATTCCTCTTTATTTAAGTGTCCTTTTTTGTCCCATTTGATTATTTTTGCAATTCAGAAGTTTTTAGCTTAACTGCCTCAGTACATATCCTATCAGGACTCATCTCTATTTTTTTAACCTGGGGGCTAGTGGTATTCTGATGGGATGTAGTTACTTTAATTAAGCCTATCAAAATAATTGCAAGTTGTTAATATTGTAGATCTTTTGAAATAATATGTATTGAACATCTCATAATCAAAACATTAAAAATTAAACAATACTTATTTGACAATTTTACGTACATAATTATTTTTAATTAGCTTACTTATTGAATATTTCAAAAGGTTCAAGCGGAGAAGGCTGTAAATATTTTCAAAGGATACATATTTAACAGCTCATTATCAAAAGATCAGAAAAAACTTAAATGTGTGGCTAAAACTAACTTATAACTCTTTTTGCACTTGTCTACAAAGTACATATAATATTGAAAAGATAAAACATTTAAAACTGAATGTATTAAATTAGAATTTAGTTATAAATTAAGAGTCCTAATTTGAGTAATTTTACATACATAATTATTTTTAATTAACATACCTATTGAACATTTCAAAAGCCTAAATATTCACGTTTTCACTTTCCATACTACGCTTTTCTGGTCATAAAAAAATAATTTTCTACTGCGTTGTTCCAAGAGCGTACTTGTTCAAGGGTCCTTGTCAGTCAATACTAGCAACCTATCTTGCACATGATATTTCTGGTTAAAATCATCATTTTTGCAAAGATTGGTTCAAAGAGTGTGAAAGTTGACAAATGCTCCCAACAACAACAAACTGACTTCACCAATGATTCAAAACGACAACATAAATGATTGTGTCTACTTGACAACAAAAGTTTGTTTGCTATTATTAGTTGATAAATCTTGTGATGTATCAACTAAAGAACAAATGACTCTTGTTCTATGTTACGTGGATAAAAAGAAGAGCATATTTAAACGTTTTATTGCACTTGTTCATGTTAAGGAGACTAAGGCAGTGACATTAAAAGAAGCAATCGAGTCCATTTTTGCCACAAGTGCATTGAGCAAGTCAAATATGTGTGTGCAAGGATATGATGAAGGTAGCAATATGTGAGGAGAGTTCAATGGTCTTAAGGAATTAATATTAGCAGAGAATGAATTTGCTTACTATATCTGTTGCTTCGCTCATCAACTTCAATTGACACTCGTAGTGGTTGCAAAAAAAAAAAAAACATGATTCTCTTAATGAGTTTTTTAAACACATTGCAAGGATAATAAATGTTGTTCAAGGCTTCGAGAGAAACAACTTGAAAATGTAATTGACAGTATTTGTAGAGGTGAAATCAAGACCGTACGAAGTTTGAATCAAGAAACAAATTGTAAATGGCCGGGAGACGCATGTGGGGGTTCACATTATGGCACAATTATGAGTTTGATTATCTTGTTTTCCTCGGTGATTGATGTGGTGGAGGTCATTTCTGTGGACGGAGGTAGTGATACACAAAGACATGAAGCGCAATGCATTTTGTGTTGGTTGTTTAACTTTGAGTTTGTATTTTTGTGTCACTTGATGAAAAATATTTTGAGAATTACAAATGACTTGTCACAAGCATTACAAAAAAGAGATCAATACCTTGCTAATGCTATTAATCTTGTTGAAGTAGTCAAGCAAAGGCTGCAAAAAATGTGAGAAGATGTTTGGAATTGATTGTTGCAAGTGACTTGTGATTTTTAGAATATGCATGAGATAGCAATCCCGAATATGGGAGATAGTTCTGTTGTTGGTAGACCAAAGCGTAGAGTTCAAATGCCTACAAATCTTCATCATTATCAAGTTGAATTGTTCAATACATATATAGATTTTTATCTTTAATAGTTGAACAACCATTTTGATAACTGTAATATGGAGTTACTTTCTTGTGTGGCAAGTCTTGATCCAAGTAACTCATTCTCTTCATTTCATAAGGGAAAATTGATTCGATTAGCAGAGTTTTATCCTAGAGATTTTTCTTAAGTGGATCGTGTGAAGCTTAGTGATCAATTTGAGAACTACATTTCTTATGTAGCTACTCATCATAATTTTTTTGGAAATTGAAGGGATTGGTGCACTTGCTAAGAAGTTAGTTGAATAAAAGATGGATATTCTATATCCTTGTACAAGTTGGTGAAGTTAGCACTAATCTTGTCGGTTGCGATGGCAAGTGTCAAACGAGCATTTTTGGCAATGAAACTTATTAAAAATAATCTTCAAAACCTAATGAGAAAGGAGTATACGAATGATTGATTAGGACCTTACATTTAAAGGGATATATTTTGCAAAATTGATGAGGAAGATGTCAAGTTGAATTGTTCAATACATCCATAGATTTTTTATCTTTAATAGTTGAACAACCATTTAAATAACTATAATATGTTGTTGCTTTCTTGTGCGGCATGTCTTGAACCAAGTAACTCATTCTCTTTATTTTATAAGGGAAAATTGTTTCGATTAGCAGAGTTTTATCCTAGAGATTTTTTCGAAATGGATCGTTTGGAGCTTAGTGATCAACTGGAGAACTACATTTTTTATGTAGCTACTCATCATACTTCTTGGGAAACGAAGGAGATAGGTGAGTTCGCTAAGTTGACTGAATAAAAGATGGATACTTTATATCCTTGGGTGTACAAGTTGGTGAAGCTAGCCCTAATCTTGTCGGTTGCAACAGCAAGTGTCGAAAGAGTATTTTCGGCAATGAAACTTATTAAAAATGATCTTCCGAACCGAATGGAAAATGAGTAAACAAATGTTTGTTTAATACCTTACATTTAAAAAGATATATTTTGTAAAATTAATGAGGAAGATGTCATGAAATAATTTTAAAAAATAAAACCAAGAAGAATGCTATTGTAAACAATATATTATAATACCCCAAGAAAAAAGGGATTTTTTTTAAAAAGAGTTTTTTTGCTAAATAATTAGCAAAACTGACCGTTTTGCTAATTATTTAGTAAAAACGATCTCTTTTTTGCCAACAGGCCAAAAAAAGATCGTTTTTAAAAATTGTGTATTCAAAACATACGGGACTAGCAGTCTCGTATGTTTAGTCGTCATTAATTAGCGACTAATACGACGCCACAAAACCTACGGGACTACTAGTCCCGTAGGTTGATTGTTGAAATAGGTGTAGATCAAACTCACCTCCGGCGACGAAGAGCTCCGGCAAGCTTTCGAGCAGGCGAGCTCGATTTGGCGATCTCCAGGCGACTTCGAACAGGTGAGTTGAGGAGATCAGACGCAAACTTCGGGCGAACGCAGACCTCGAACTCTGCGTTCGAACCTCCCCCTTTGCTGTGCGTTCGCCCCCCCTCCAACTCTGCGTTCGTCGACCTCAGCGTTCTTCGTTCGACCTCTGCGTTCGGCCTCGACATTGNGACCCCCTCGACCTCTTCTTCTCCCCCAGCCACTCCCTCCTTGCCCGCCTCTCCGTCTGGATCCTATCTGACTCCCGTGACGACAAGATCGACTCCTTCGCTCACGACATGTCCTCCTCCTTCTGGCCCCTCGACCGCCGTCAGTCCTTCGCCGACCAGGTCCTCAAGAACCGCTCCCATTGCAACCGCAAGTTCAACTCCCACCCCGATCTCGACCTCCACAAGGCCCACTGCGACCCCGTATGTTTTGTGAAGCCGGGAAAAATCTACAGTACTAGTAGTCTTGTAGATTTTGGGCGTGATTATTAGTCGTCATTTAATGGCGACTAAACATACGGGACTAGCAGTCCCGTATGTTTCGAATACGCGGTTTTTTAAAAACGACCTCTTTTTGACCTGTTGACCAAAAAGAAGTCGTTTTTGCTAAATAATTAGCAAAACAGTCGGTTTTGCTAATTATTTAGCAAAAAAAGTTCATTTTAAAAAAATCCCAAATAAAACTCCACTGACTCCACAGTAGTCCAGGTCGAAAATTCTGAGAACTTCATTGACGGGGCCTTAGTTTTGAGCAACTCGTAGAACTGACAATTGAGAGATCAAATTACATTATATGAAAATATTGGCTCATGCGAGAGAGTCCTAAAAAATGAAAACAGCTCCATATGCGTTCAAAGGTATCCCAAACCACGAATAATTCAAATTGAGACCTGTCAACTGACTTAAGTAAATACAAATTCAAAGGCTCACAATTTCACTACCATGCCTCTTAAGTCTCAACTGATTATAAATTGCTGATGGCTTTTATTCTTACCATTTTGGTAATTCAATGACTACCAGTTAGCATAACCTTCATCCAAAACTCCAGCTACATTCTACAACGTCAATAGAAAAAAAGAGGTCTGAAACTCTACAAGACAGTTTCTCCACATTGTCTGCGTATAATACTCATTCTGCTCTTAAGTTTTTCTGAACTCTCACTCTATTCATGCTTGATAACCACTGAGGTAATTTTATTCGGAAAAAATCCTCCACGAATGAAGCACTCTAAAGTCTGATTTCAGTCAGTACTTTACACCCTTTCCCCCAAAAGCACAAAATCAAGAAAATTCCATAATGAAAATCACCCGGATGCGCTCCTCACTCTGAAGCTCAATCTTCAACAGTGCCCTCGTCTCCTTAAATTGCGGGATTAAGCTCACGCTCTATATCTTCCAAGGACCGGCCCTTTGTCTCGACAACATTTGCAGCAATGTACAGAACTCCCAGAAGGCAGACCGAGGCAAATCCCAAGTAAACTTTGCTGATACCAAACTTGGTCACCACACTCAAAAAATAGAGGCCAATAACAAAATTGGATATCTGAGAAAAAATAACAAAACAAACTTGGTTGGTTAAGCATCTTGACACGTATAAAATATAAGTACATGGTTTTCATTTTGTTAAATCAAATGCCACACTAGCTTATGTAGTTTTAAGACAATAAAGTTGGAGAACATTATCAACAACGTGAAGTCACATGATTAGGTATGGAAAGGGTGCATTGAAATCATATGTAAATCGGGTATAGGCATTGCCATAACATATTTGTTTTCTTTTAGTGGATACAGATACATTCATGAATATTCTAACTCAAAAACCATTATTTGGTTTGTTGGCCATCACCGGGTGACCCAGATCAAGATCCAAGTTTTTTCAAATGAATAAAAGTCAGGTTAGGCTTTGATCTCCATTCCTTTGAGGAGAAATAATGAGATAACTATTATATCTCTCTTCTTATTTATATTATTTTTAGTTTTCACACACAAAATCTCTTAAACTTCTACTATATTCTTAACGAAGCTACACCCATACAGGTACGTGTGAGTATGGGACATGAAAATTTTGTTAAAAATTAAGGTATGGGGATACAGCTAGACAGATATGTATGCATAATTATAATTTACATGAGATCAACATTATTTTCCTTTCACGTGCTATGAAATAAAAGTCCTATAACATTCATATGTTTCTTTTATCATATAGATCCATGAATTTGCAAGTTGGTTGTTTTTGAATTGATATTCAAAAGACAATTTTTAATCATAGTTTTGAACTGGGTATGGGCCTGAAGGAACCTAATTTATGTCATAAGGAGTTTCAAGAATTGCAAGTGGCGTGCAGAATATATATCCAAGAAGAATATGACGAGTGTTTTAACTTGAATCGTGTATTAATTGAATGCACATTTTGAATAAACATATGCAATTATTCAAGGAGTGTCCCTCAGTGTTGGGTACGGGTATGAACATGGTTATGGCTCCACATAGAAGTACCCAAACAACATAAATTCTTAATATGCCTAAAAAGACAATTAAGAGGATCCTGAGAACATTTAATCATAGACCATGGCATTCAGTTACAAGTTTATCCCATGATATCATTATGATCAAAAGCTTCATAATGTCCTATCAACAACTCGAGTCAGACCTTCTGATAAGCATACATTCGTACAAATGCTTTGTTCTCCCATTATTTACAAAAGTAAAAAAAAATTAACTTACCTGCTATCATATTTAAATAAACAAAAGGTAATCATTCCAAATGAACAGGCTAACATACAATTAAATTTATTGTCTGAGCAAATGGATTTGACAGGATTCAATTGGCTTACCCAGTGCATGCCCAGGGATAACGCAACTGCCTTGGCTCTGATTCTGGAAGCAAATATCTCAGGAAGCAGAAGGGCTGGTACAGGGCCAGCACCCAGAGAAAAGGACAACACATAGCTGTGAGATGCAAATAAAAATTTAGATATATTGTTCATGAAGCACAACTTATGCAAATAATGAAACATCAGCTTTAAGCTCTGGAATTTTTCAACTTACAGAACTGTGCCAACCACTGCAAGAGTTCCTGAGTAAGGTGCAAGGACCTTCCACGTGAAGGATAATGAAAGGAGCAGCATTGAAGCAGCCTTAAGAAAAAAAATAAAACCTTAATCATTGACATACAGGTAGATTAGAATTGAAGAGTGCGAAAATCTGCAAGACAATAAATCAATGAGATGGATGTTGGATTTATTAAAATTATGCATCAACACTGAACCGTATAATGTTTAATTTTTTTGTTCTCTAATGTTCTTCAACTTATTTTTTAAAGTTTTGTTATTACTTTTGCTAATTTCTGATTATTACAATTGTTGTCTTAAAATCTTTGTGTCAAGTTTATACTGTTGTACAATGATTTTTTTATTTGCTTCTACTAGTAAAGTTTTTAGTTGGTAGACAACTACTTTTTTTCAATAACGTAATAATTGTTAATGGTCAACAGTTTTTATGTTATTTGCAAAAGAAAAAAACTAAGACACAATTTTCAACTTTCATTATGTTAGGTTGGTCTCTAGATAACAGTCGCCATACCATATCAATGTTGATGCAAAAGCCATTTTCTTGCATCACATAGTTGATAAGATTGCAATTTTCATATTTATAAATATTTTGAATCAATGTTTCAAATTGATAGAACTTGGTTATCTTTCGACATGATTAACATTATTCATGTTTAAGATGTAAAAATCTTTCAATACAAGATCAGGTTTGGATTCTTTTAGAAAATATACTACAGAAAAGCATAAACTAAATGGTCTCTTCTGTAAAGGCAACATAAAACCTATGTCAAACAAAGCGGAGTATGATATTAGATCTGCGCCGCCAATTTCTAGAGTCAACACTAAAAGTTGAGATTGGAAAAGGAAAAGGACTCAATAGCAGCTGCTGCATGAAGGAGGGAGTCCTCTCTTTTAATGTAGGTGCACATTTCTTTCTTCCACTCTATCCCCTTCCCTCTCTTTTCAAATTTTTCATGTTTGGCTGTATCATTCTATTTTATTTTAATTTATATATCTGGATAGTTTCGGCTGGGTTCAAAACCAATTGAAACTTAAGTCCTGGCTGATACAGATCAGATTTGGCTAAAGCTGATGATACAGGCACTATTTCAGATTGGATGCCAAATTTCAACACTAAAAATGTTGTATTTATAGTTTTTAATATTTGACACATTGTTACAAGGAACAGAAGCAAAAAACTTCTATCATAAATATGAGTCATGGCAGACGTTTTGGACACACACAGATCATATGCAATTTTTTTATTTGAAGTGTAGGATTTACTTTCAGCGTCAGCTTGTCCATACTGATATAAAATAGAAGTTAATGCATCAAGAAAGGGCAATTTCGATGAGGAACTGCATCAAAGGTTAGTAAAAGGTTGTACCATTCCAGTAAAGCTAGTGATCAGAAGGCTTTTCCTTCCTTGCCTGTCCATTAAAGATGATGCAACACAAGTACCTGTATGACAAGAAGTCAAGTCAGATATGAAACCCATGGAGGATATAAGGAAAAATGGATCGTGTTTCACTAATTGAATAGATAAATGAAGACAGTCCCACCGAAGACATTTGAGGCTCCGACAAGGGCACTTGCTGCAACATCAGAAGCAATTCCAGCACTCCTGAATACTGATGTAGAGTAATATACCACAGCATTTATACCAGCTAGTTGCTGAAATAGGAATAATGCTGCCCCCACGCTAACAACTGCAGTTTGGAAAATTAGTCACAAGTATTACCATGTTTATATAAATGACCTGGAAAACCAGAAAGAATATGCGTTGTCCCCTTTTCCATTTGTTTAGTTTGTGCATGTGTCTGTGCTTTATCCATCCCTCCATCGTTTTCTTTTTCTTCCTATTTTCTTTCTTTGTACATTTTCTTTCCAGAGAAATGCTCACTTATAATTGCTAAACAAATGGGTTTGGAGGTACCACCTCCCGCTCCCCCGCCCCCCCTAAAAAAACGCACGCACACAAAAGGAAAAAATACCAACAAACCCAAAAACAAAGGCACATGATCTGGGAAAGAAGGATGGTTCTTATTGTCAAAAGGCACATGATCTGGGAAAGAAAGATGGTTCTTATTATCAAATATTGAAACATGTGCCTTTTTATCACTCTCAGGCAAAAAAAAGATATTTCAACTGACACCAGACATACAAACAACCAATCAAGTGGACATTCAACATACCTCTTCTGTATCTCTTACTGAAAAGATCGAACCAACCAGCATCTTGTTCTGTAGAACCTTGGCCACCTGATTTAAGCTCATGCATAACCTCAACAACTCTATCTTTCCCGTAAAGTGTCTTTATTGCTGTTTCTGCTTGGGCTAACTTTCCTTGCTGCACTAAAATTTTAAGAACTGAGAAGATAATAACTGTCGCATTGAAAAGGTGAAATGCAATACTATCATACAAATATGAACAGAAGGAACAGTTTTTGTTAGAAAATTAACCTGAATGAGCCAACGAGGACTTTCTGGAGAAATTGCCATCCCAAGCGCCAAGAGGACAGAGGGAACAATGGCAATGCCGAACATAGTCCTCCACCTGAATAATGGAGACATATACGACTCATCACCAGAAAGAAAGGAACGCTAGGCACTTATTAAGTGAGCTACAGATAAATTCAGAAGTTCATTTCAGTGGGCATCTATAAGTATACAGGAAGTGCAACATGATAACCATCATAATGCAGATGGTTGTCTTGGCTGATAAATAAGAAAAGTAACACTTATTAATTGAACCACAAAGTTATTTTAATTTCATATCATATAGTTATATGCTCCCCAGCAAACGACAAAGACTTGACAATAGTTTGTTAATAATGTTTATAAAAGTGGATGGGACATCAAACAATGGTGATTGGACACCAAACTACGACAACATGCTACATTAAGGATTTGAATTCTTTTTCATACAATTACTCAATTCAGTTAAAGCCTCAAACATAGTCAATTTATAGTGTAAAAATTCCTGTTCAATGCTCAAGCAAGAGAAGCGGAGCACTAAGGAGCATGTAGCTTCTTTATTTTTAACATCTGCTGTCCAGCTAAAGGCTTTTTCCAAAGAGCCAATTCTTGAGATTGTTGAAACATGAGCTTTCAGTCCATACTATTCTTCACTCGCCTCTAACAATTCTCTGATAAACTAAAGAGCCCCGATTCAATTGAGCCTCAATTCAATAACCAGTGTAGATGTGAGATATCACTTATGGCATGACTCACATACTGGAGCCTTATACCTCTCGACGTTATTTACTAAGAATAATAATGTTAGGTACTAGCATTGATGAGTGCAGAAAAACAAGATGAGTGCATACTTCGCACCGAGACTTCATATGTAGCTTATGGGCTTCAAAAATAGCTGGATTTAGATGTGTTTTGTACCTCAACACCTGAATTTTACCTTGTGACAAATTACACTGCCAATCATCAGGTTGTTTGTATCTAGACCCAGTCATGGCCAACAGGACAGCACATTCAAAAGGAACGGAATAGTCAATATTGTCAAGCTCAACACAGATGAGGTACTAAATAAACCACCTATGGTATCTAGAACCAAAACAGAGCTGCTTATTTCCTGTGTATGTAAGTAACATGACAAGGCCAGGGTAAAGCCAAACCAACCTCACATGATTACTCAACTACCATCAATCTTCAGGGGTCTCACTCTCATATTGAGGTTGGAAGGATGTAATGCAATTATAGTTAGTTTCCATTAAGGAAGAGTGTTGAAGCCAGTTCCTTTTTGATTGGGATTCACTAGGAAACTAAATTAAGGTTAGTTTGAGAGGATTTAATCAACTGAGGATTTATTCATGCACTTCAGATCTATATCCATTTGATAGATAAGCTCAAGACGATCTTTTTTTTATTTTTTTCCTTGAACTGTATTTTAGGATTTTCATGATGAGAAATGGCAAACAGAGAGTAGATAAGTTCAACTAGTTTAAGGTGCTTTACATGTTGTAGGTTCAATTATGTAAAGCCTATGGCCATTGGTCATCAAACTGTGAACAATTTTGGCAGGAAAGGGTCAGAAGGATTCTTTTGAAGCCATGTAATTTTGGCCATTACTTTATGATATCCCCTTCCTTGTATAAACTCCTCTTAATTAGATATTAGATGGATAATCAAACTAGATTCCTAAGCATATGGTACTGGCTGGGAATATTATGAGATGCAAGCCCAATATCATATAGAAACAAATTGCAAGCATTTCAACAACACTACAGCCTGTGGCTATTAGTTAAGAATGATAATTAAGGACCAAAGTCAGCCATAAAAGACAGTGAAGCTTCTTAGCATTATCTAGACCTGATGACATGCGTGTCATGCATAAACATGATGCTAACTTTTACATATAGCAATATATCTAACCGATAGAATATGTACAACTTGAACTACACTGTCCCTTCGCCTCAGGTATCAAACTATAAAAAGGTTGGAATGAGCTTTTGGAGATATCACCGAAGTACAGAAAGACAATACCATGAAGGATTTCCAGCCAAAGGCAACCCAGCAACTAAAGCTGCCAGGATTCCAATGCAAATAAAAAGTTGATTTACAGAGCCAAGGGCGCCACGAATCTCAGTAGGTGATATCTGAAACATTATAAAATATTATAGCTGCAGGAATCTACTTCAGATTTAAAACAATAAATGCTTACAAAACTTCCAAATTCTAGCACCTCTGATATGTAAAGGGGCACAATGGCTGAGGAAATTCCTATTCCAATCCCAGCAAGCAATCGACCAATCAGCATTGTCTGAACATTCTGAGCAGTAGCACTGGAGAAACATGCCAGCATTTTAATTACATATAAACTTAAAAAGCTTCAAGCTTTCATCAGCAATTGAAACAATGAATAGCAGGATAAAAACCTCAGAAATGCACCAACTGCCAGTGGAACTACATCCATCAGGAAAGCTCTGGTTCGACCAAATTTATCAGCCAATGCCCCACCAGTAAAAGAACCAACAGTAGCACCCGCAAGAAGCGTGCTAACAACCCAACCTGTCAAGTAAAAGGAGAAAATACTCATGAGCAGGAGTTTCCTCAAGGTAATAAATGATAATAATAATATAATAATACTCTGTGATCTATAAGATCAAATAATTTACTACCAGTAAAATGCAAAAACTAGCATTCAACAATACAAAATCAGTGGAAATGTATGATAAACCAACCAGTTCGTACCAGAGGGTTCTAATATATTAAAGACCTAGATACTTAATTTTTTAAGCACAAAAATCTTCCACATGTAGGAAGTTAAAAGAATAGTTTCGTAAATATCAATTCACATACCTTGCAGTACTGCATTTTCAGTGATTCCCAGGTCTCTTGCAAGATACTCCAGTGCTCCATTCACCACACTGCAATACAAAAGTGCTAAATCATTAAACTCGTGGTAGTAAGATCCGTAAGTATCCCATCCAGAAAAGAAGTTTGAAAATAAAAAATTATGGGCTACTGTTAAGCAATTCAGTAAAGCTGCAGCTTTACACGAAAACTGATTAATGTAATTGTAGAAGGCTTCCAGTGTGCTGTAGAAGTAGACATCAGAATGTCTGACGAATATTTTTAAAAAAGTATTAAAATTGGTGCTACTATTCATCACAAGAGATTATATTTGGGTAGGCTAATCTCTCCTCGACCAAGCCGTGTCACCAATCTCAAGGAGGGTAGATGATGTTGAATGGAAAATCGTCGAGAAAATGTCGGCTGATCAGCACGGATATATATATGTACACACACACACACGCACGCATCACACACACACACGCATCACTTTGATTATAAAGCTTCTTGGATTTCATTTCTTCTTATAAATTACTCTTTTCTGAAGAAACCTCTGATTAGTAGAAAGCAAAATTAAACAAATATCAAAAGAAAATGTGGAGAAGTCTTAATTGATTCATTATTTTCTAACATATTACAAAATTTTAAGGTGAAGGAGAAGAAGGTGAGATCTCAGCTCTCTAAGCTATGTTCTGGAGCCATCCTCCTTTTTCTAAGACAACCTATTCTCCTTTTTCTAAAGCAAAAGTTCAGAGGACCTTATTGTTGTCTCTCATGCACTTTTAAGCCTCTCTTTCTTTTGAACTTCTCTCACTATTTCTCTGGGTCTTTTCATGTCCTGAATGGCATAGAAGATGCCTATTTATAAGGAGGCAAGGTGGGAATTGTTGCAAGGTGTCACAGAAGGTGCGGGAGTTGTCATAACCTTTTGTCAAAATTGCCTGTAATATTTTCTTACCATAACTGCCTTATCATCCTTGTGCCTTTTCAGATTTCACATGTCTAACATGCTTTACTATCTTCTACAACAAGCTTGACTTTCATACCTTTTATCACAGGCATTATATGAATATATGTGACATGAGGATTTATAAGATATTAATAAACACTTCAGGAGATAAAATAGACTATATGTTTTTTATGAGAGTGAAAGCATGTTCCCCATATTGTGTTATGATTTCCTGTCAAGGTATGACAGGACTACAAGGGTGCTCTCAATGTTCAGTTGCAGCATTGCAGACAACGATAATGGTCTCATAAATACTAAAGAGAGTGAAGGTGGGAGCACCTTCATACTAGTTTTCTTGAGCACAAAAATGAGAGGGCGTAGGTCCCTCATTCTAATTTAACTTTTGTTATATCATATAAGGTAGGGGTGATCATCCTGTAATGTGGATGACTTCATATTTTAGACCAGACAAGGATGTCTATTCCTCAGATTAGGATGATTTCTCAAATAGGGATTAAGGAGGGTGAAGGTATACGTGCCCTCTTGTTTAACCTTTTATGAGGTATTGATGTCACCGTTTAAAGTCATTGTAACATGAATTGTAGGTAAAGCCAGGGCTCATGTTCCCTCATATGTGAGTTCATATTTGAGGTGAGCTGAAGATACATATGTATCCACTTAAATTGTTTTGCTATATACACCATGCGATGTGAGGGTGCATAATCTTCATGTTTGTTAAACTGAAAACCATAGACACGTCACTTGAGTTTCAAGTTGATTATGTGAGGTGCAACCATTCTCACCTTTGAGTTTTATTGTTCAGGCATATTGAGCACATAACAGTGTGAACACTAAACTAAGATGGTGGGTGCTAAAGCATCCATAGAGGTGAGTGCGTATGTACCCTCTTATTTGAGTTGTAGTGAAGGTTTATGCATCTCCACTTCAGTTATGCTATGGAAACCAAAGGAGGTGAGGATGCATGTATCCTCTTGCTTGAATTCTAGTGAGAATATATGCATCTTCACTTGAATTGTAGTTGAGATGTTACGGATAATACATTATCAACGAGTATTGATCTCTTGAACTACCTTATTTGATTTGTTGAAATAATTACTTTTGGCATATACAATTACCTTTTAAAATTTTAACATTATAAACTAATAAATGGAAATCTTCTGTAAGGCTACTAACAATCAGGTAAGAACATACCCCAGATGATATCCAAACAAAATGGCCCCCAGACAAGCAACACCAACAAAAGGCAAAACTGTCCCAGAAGGTTTCGCTTTAAATTTATCAGACGGCACATCTTCAATGTCACCTGAAATGGATTAAAGCAAAGGATAACTCTCCATTAGCATACATATTTTAAACAGAAAGTGCATTTTCAGCTACAGACAGCAAAAGAAGTTAAAACTCCAATTGCCT
>NC_033799.1:15670886-15689878 GCF_001876935.1 Asparagus officinalis | reverse complement strand
AACAATGTGTATCAGTAAGTAAAATATATGATACCCCAGCACTGCAATATGTAATCAAGAGCATCAGATTCCTGAGTGCCCAACATGTGACTCTTCAACATTGACATAAGAACCTTCCAGAAACCCAATGTGGAGGCAAAATCATACTCATTATAGCTGCTTGCAAGTATGTATTGAATTGTTAATCAACTTAACGACTTGGTCTCTGGTTCAGAGGCAAATTTGGAACATCTAAACTTGAGATGGTTCATACTAAAGCATCAGAATTGCAACGAAACTATGGTATCCTCATAGTCACTATGAAGAAAGCTGTAATAAGAAACTAGGAGTGCCTGAAGAGTGTCAACAGCCCAAGCATCTCAGGTGCACATGTCAAAAATCTACAGTCCGAAGTAACTGATAATTCTGCAGGATAAGAGGATGAATGATGTAGTGATGTACCCATAATGAAAATAGTATATGCAAAATAATGACAATAACACTAGTATAAGAGGTGAAGTATGATATCAAACTCTTAACATGTGAGCGATAATTATTATTAAGTTACAACTTAATAATGGAATTTAAGTCTTGGTTAGTAAATTAGGGTTCACTACTTCCACGATGATGGAATCACAGGATCCTAATTTAGTTACTGCAATATAGTGCACGTGTGTTGCATGTGGAAATAATTGTCTCACGTTAATGAAAAAATTTTCGTAGTATGAAATTGCAAAGTCAATTGGAATATGAATCACATTCTTTGACATAATCTTAATGGCTAAATACAGAACCAACCCCGCCCCCCCCAAACACACACACACACACACACACACACACACATATATATACCTCCCTCAAATTTTCCTTATTCCAGTAAAAAAACCCTGAACGTTAGTAGTTATTGTACAAAACCCCTGTAAACCTTTTTATTCCACTAGATTCACATGAAAATTTCTCATTTAATCTCACAGATTAGCGTCATCGATTCTAATATCTCATGTGGCAAATATGTGCCAAGAAGAAGTTAAAAAATAATCCCTTAGTCTCAAAAAGTTACGTATTTTTCCTTTTAAATAAAAGGTATATTTTGAGACTAAGAAGGAACTTTCGTATTCCCACGTCGCAATAGAATGATAAAGGATCATAATAGTTTCATGCCTCGATAGACCTCAAAAGGTGATGGATGATACAACTAAACATGCACGGTGGCAAATATTCATAAAACTTAAACAACAGAAGGGAACAGACCAGCAGAAGCTTGCGCCTGGAAATACCGAGCCTTTCCCTTTGACCTGAAGACAGTCTCCACCCCATTCCTCACCCGAGCAATCCCAACTCCCATGTCGACCAATCTTAAACACGATCCTCCGCAACCAAATCCAGCGTCTGGCATCAAAAGATCATTTCTCCGGAAACCAGCTTTCTTGAGTTGACCAAGACTCGCTGATACTCTCGCTCTGCTCCTCAGATCAGGGGCAGCTATGTTTCCTTTAGCAGCAGCGACTGAAGCAGCTTGCATTTTTTATCCCACTCAATTTCCTGGAATTTCCATTGGAGTGCAATAAAATATCATTTCCAACCTCAATCGAAGCGAAAATAGTTGGAATTTCCAAAGAGAATGAAGTCCGAATCTATACATTTTAGAACCAAAACAGTAGAAAATGACTGGAACATTCGACCTAAAGATTAACCGATTCAAAGTTTCTAATAAAGTTGAACAAAGCTATTTTAAACCCCGACTAAAGCGAAAAGATGAGTGATCCTGTAGAATACGAAGTCCAAATAATAAAAAAAGGGACCTTTATCCGGCTAAATAAACGAACTGGTTAAAAAATTCAAACGTCACATTTTCGAATCTTAATCTAGATCTCGACTTTCGATATCAAAAAAATTTCAAAACCGCTCCAAAATTCCAAACTTCAACCGAAGAAAAAAAAGAATCAAAAATTAGAGATTGTAATGATCGATCGAGGCAGAGTTCGATCGAAAGAGACCTCGTAATTCGCTAAGTCTCGGCTGTTTCTTTGCTCTGAAGCGATCCTTCTCATCAAAGAGAGAGAGAGTATAAATAGCGATCGCTTCGTTCTCTCCGACGATTTCTAGAGAGAGAAAGAGATCGTTTTAGAGAGAGAGAGAGTTTACAGCGGAGAGGCCCAGGTCCCGGCTTCGAGTCCACACCGTGCGTTTCTGTCGTCACCTCGGAGGCGACTACGAAAGGATAGAGTTAACAGCAAATGGATACGTGGCGCTTTTTTAGACGTCTTTATGGGGCTTGGCGTTTGAAGCGTATACTGGATTCTGTGGATATTGCCGGCGGATCTCAATTTGATTTTCGGGTTTTTAAGATTGTAGTCCCTCACGTCGTTAATAATTTCATATTTTGGTCTATCACGTCTATAAAATTGCTCGTAAGTCCCTTAAATCCTGAGGGGTATTGCAATTTGTTCCCTCACTGACTAGTTTACGATTTTAGGGGTTGTTTGGTTGACAAGCAATGTATTTATGGAGATTTTTAAAAGGATAGAAATGAAGTTGCTAATATAAATAGAGTAACCAGATTTTTATTTAATGATATATTTATTGTCGTTTGACTTGGTAATTGGAGACGGTAAATAAACTTGTCATTTGTAGCTGGAAAAAATCTTGCAATCATGTTATGGCCAATTTGGTGGGAAGAAAAAAATGCAACCTTCAAAAAAGAGAATTAAAAAAATAATTCAACCTCATCAAAAAATATTTTTAAATCCAAACAAAAAACCCTCTAACCAGCCCCTGTTAGATAAAATGTCCAAGAAACTATCCTTGTGGAGAAGTAAGCTACTCCCCATTGGATGTAGATTGACCCTAATCAACTCTGCCTTAACTTATCTTTCCCTTATACTATCCGTCGTTGTTTAAACTTTGCTCATGGCTTATTAAGGCAAAAGACAGGATTAAAAGGAACATCTTATGGGGGTGGCAAATGCTCTAACTCTCCATGTAAGCCTCTGGTCAAATGGAGTTTGATTTGTAAACCTAAAAAGAAGGGGGTTTGGGTATTATCAACCTCTATGATTTCAATCTTGCTTCATTTCCAAATGGATGTGGAAGGTAATTCAAAATGAGTCATTTCTAGGCAACATCCTCACTTCTTCGTATTCTTCCCACTTCCCAAACCCTAGTTGCACGCCACCAAGCCAATCAGCCTCTAAATTCTGGCGGGATATATTTTGTAGCGGTCAAGCTTTTAGGGGTCTAGTCCAATGAAAATTAGGCAAAGGGTCATGTATGAGATTCTGGGAGGATAAATGGATAGGTCCCAATACCCACGCATCTCTGCTCCCCTAGGCCTGCAAGCTTTACCTCTCGGGCAATGTCAGTGTTAGATCTCAAGGGATTCTCCACAACAATCATTGGAGATAGCAACTATTGATTAGAAGGCCAATCACCAACATTGAAAAATCTAAGGTTTATGCTCTTAGATATTATCTCTCTAATCTTACTTCACAACCTACCAATGTCAATGATGTGGCATGGTGGTCATACCATCCTTCTGGTTCCTTCATTGCCCAATCTATATATACCTTCATCAATAGCTCAGGAATTTCATTCAAATGATATAATTTTATTTGGAACTCTATTATCCCACTTAAAGTGAGTTTTTCTCTGGATCCTAAAGAAGAGAAAACTTAACACTAAGGAGATTCTAAGATAAAAAGGTTGGACTGGAGACACTATTTGCTCCTTTTGCAATGAAACCCCTAAAAGTGATGAACACATGTTCTTTAATTTCTCCTATGTGAAACTGGTCTGGGCCTTCTTCTTGTCATTTCTTAAGATCTCTTATCTACCACCTGAGTTTAGCGACATTATGGAATCGAATGGTTTTTTCTGGTGGATAAATAAGATAGATTCCTATGGCCTATTCTTTTTCCATCTCATGTTGGTGCTTATGAAGAGCAATGAACAATCTTATTTTCAAAGAGCTCTCCCCGTCCTTCGGTATCTAATATCACTCATTTCATAATGTTATGGACCAGTAACCTTGCATCTAAGAGAGTTGCCACAGTTCAGAAACTAGTGGCCGAGAGGGATTAGTCCAGCTGCTACTGCAAGATGACTCTTCATCCCACAACATGGCTCGAGTGGACGATAAATTCTGAGGAGTCAACATGATGATCAAACTCTCTTTTGTAATTACTTGACTACATATACTATTTTAACTTTTATGTTGGCTTTGATGTAAGTATGAGCTCTGTTATAGTTCTAAACAATGTATTCTCTCCCTCCTACCCTTTTTCTAGAACTGTTTAGTCTAAGTTCTTTTCTTCAAATTTCTCTTTACTATGTAATAGTAGCGGCTATGGTCCTCTACCTATTCTTGGAAAAGAATTATTTGTTCTCATTAGTACTCAGACTATTCACTTCTAGGTTAAGATAGGTTTTTAGTGATTTATGATATATGAACAGAGTATCTCATCCTATTTCTTATTGTAAAAAAAAGTTTCCTTATAAGTTAAAATTTATAGGTTTTGGCTAATTGTTTTTCAACCAAACATTAAAGGCACATCTAAATATACATTTGCTACAATATAATTGTAGATATCCAAACATCAATTTTGATTTGACTGTCTGCAACAAATTATGCATGCAACATTTGTTATGCAACATTTGCTGCAAATTATTTTTGCAGCAAACCAAATAGCCCCTATTTTCACAAGTTTTCCTACCAAATTTATATTTTTGATATTTTGTTTTACAATAAGGTTGTTGTAGATGGTAATTAGGTTTATATTTTGTAAAAAAAAAAACTTACTACATTTACCTTAGCCAAATTGGCAACAACAAATGTTGCAAGTTCATGCATCAACTACAAAATAAAATATAAGTTATTGACACATCATCAATTATTGGATTTTGACTAGGGCTATTTGGTTCGTTTCCTAGATATAGGGAAATGCATTTCCATGTACAAAAACACAAGTTTTGAGTTTTTTAAACTTTTTCAAGAAATAGATTGTTTTGCTTTGGTTCGCACAAAAAATGGTGGGAAACCAATGTATTTATTTTTCTTGTGTTTGGTTCGCATGGAAAAAAATAGAAATTTTTTGTTTATATGGCAAAAAGCTGACGTGGCTGCAGTTTTCGTCGATTTCACGAGGTTGAGGAAGGAATTGGGGGAGAGAAAAAATCTGATGTGGCGGCGATTTTCACCGAGTTTCCCTTCTTCAACCCTAGCGAACCAAAGATGGGAAAAAAACTAACGGAAAGCTTATATCCTACGTGGCCACGAAAAATCTGATGTGGAGGCGGTGTAAAACTTTTCCACCGAGTTAAAAAATGAACCAAACAGCCCCTAAACACCGTCAACCTTTTTACATTTGAAGAGAAACAAACTTGTGATTTGCAATGAAAATATATTTCCTACAACCAAAAAATATAAATCTAACAGGTTTTTTGAGTAACCAAATATTACATTTGTATATGAAAATACATTTACCACAATAAAAAGTGAAAACATTCAAACAAAGACTTTGAGGTTAATTTTCTATAACATATGATGCATGCAACATTTCCTGTATGCAATATTCGTTGCAACTATGGTTGCAGTGTACCAAATAGCCCCTTAACCACTCTCAAAATCAAAGCATCTAAGTTAGGGATATTTTGATTTATTGAGGGACCCAATTGCGTGACCCTTCTGGATATGAAAGACTTATGAGCAATTACAGAGATTCGAGAGACATATAAAATATTAAAGATTTGAGAGACTAATATATTAAAAATCTTTGGTTTTCACTTTTCACCTAAAGAGTTCATCCTCACGTCCGGTGCCCGTGTTTAGGAAGGAATAATGTAACGAAGAATAAATTACTTTCAGGGATTATCCATTTTCGTGAGAATAAATGCGGTTGACTTAAACAGGACCTAAACGGAAATGGATATCCTCGTAATTATCCATAAAGATATGGATATATACATAGTATACATAAGCTTATCCGTAGGAAGCTTCTCTTGTACGTGTGCCTATCCTATCGGCATCCCCACAACTTTGAGATTGGGATCCTCTACTAATGAATGAAAAATTCTCCAATGACTCAAAATATGGGACCAATAGGGGGGACAAGTGAAGTGTCCCCTTCCTATTGGATAATGAGTTGGTCATCATTAATGATGACCAACTCATTATCCAATATAAGGGAGACACCTTACTTGTCTCTCCTATTGGTCCCATATTTTGAGTCCCTGTAGCAAAGCTCATAAAATCTCCTAATATCTCCTAATTATAAGGAGATCCTGGCCTTTCATTTTCATCATGACCTTTCGTTTTCCCACCTTTCCTTGTGGGCCCCCTCCCAACTTTTCACAATTCCCATTAGAAAATATTAGTATTAGTAGAGGATCTCAATCCCACAACAGTTTGTGGGGGTTCTGTCAGTGCCATCCAATAGAAGCAAGAAAATACCGAAAATGACCTCCTACTGATAGGATCAACTCTTACATGACTCTTTTAAACTAGAAATGATAGGGGCACACCCCAAGTCACACCTCTAACCACACATCCCCCTCTCATTCGCTACAGTACTCCGGGCCCCACATGAGTTTTTAAAATTTAAAAACTCATGTGGGGCCCGGAGTACTGTAGCAAATGAGAGGGGAGGTGTGGTTGGAGGTGTGGTTTGGGGTGTGCCCCTAACACCACTCCTTTTAAACAGCACCGAGAACTTCAACCTATTTAGCCTTATAGTCATTATTTTTAATGTATCTCTGGTGATCTAGGCCAGAAATTTTCTTGGTTTACGCTTAATTAATTTTTTTGGCTGTGTTTAAGGCGGATAACCACCAATGAGAACTCAATAGACTGAAAACGTAACTATAAATATTAATGGATTAAATCATTTAAGTTAAGAGATTCTTAGAAATATCGTGTAAACATTAGGTATTGATATGATTTTGAGCTCAATTTGCAAAATTGCACCAAAGGATGCAACGTCGAGGGAACATTATAGAAACAGACAAATAAAAAAAACACAATAAAATCTTTATCCCGAGTATTTGAGTAACATAAACTAAGGAAGCCCTTTTTCTCAATATTCTGCTTCTTAAAATTAACGACTGTTAACAATCTAAATATTTTTACATATGCTAATTGAATTTGGATCATCTTGACTTCTTGTTTGACAATAGAAATATTGCTTTCAAACTCTCATTTTTTTTAATAGATAGATAGATCCTCAGCAGTAATGCTTTTAGAGGAAAGGAATTACTACAAACCTACCAAGAGTTTAGTTTTTCCTCTCCCTAATTTAATATCGTCCAAAAAACGAAAAAAAACTGTTCCTTTATGTATTTAGCAAATAGTCATTTCAAATACTATGTAAGTATGTAACTCTTGCCTCTCATTCTTATATTTCTATGAGGGCTAATCATAAATGGTAACAACCAATATTTATTGGAAAATATTTTCTAGACAGTAGTGAGGATTGATTGCACTCATGGTGGCAACTTCATCACAGCATCAACCAATCATCAACATATAGCATACAAAAACAAGTCAACTCTAACATCAAACAAGGCCAAGCAATGCTGATGATAAAATGGAAGTTAATTTGCCTTATGTGGAACATATTGAACATAAAATAATCCCTCCACCACAACAGCCCATCCACCAAATACCAAAGCGCCTGTACATACTGCCATCGCCCTTGCACAAACAAGATCTCCATCTAGATTCAAAAACAAACAACTTTACCAAACTTTTTCAGCATAAATCTACCACCATTTCGTCGATCAATTCGTGAAGTATGTCGCCCTGAATTCGTACTCCAGTCTCAAATGCTTCGATCTCACACACCGTCCAATTTAAATTCGATTCTTTCATTTCCTTTTCAATAAGATCATCCAAGCCTTTTCCAGCCAAATCCATCCATCCTTTTATCTCTACTTGAATTTCTCTCATCAAGCAGTCTCGGGTCAGGTATAAAGGCAATTTCAACCAACAGGAATGGGTGAATTTTGAGTCCAAGACTTCATTCGCACACTCGTATAGAAATTCACGGAGTTGGTTTCCTTCCTTTGGCTTGAAATCTAGAGAGAGAACATCTATAATGCTTTCTAGAGTATCGAGAAGAAATGAATCGAGAGAATACTTTGTCGAACCGTAGATGCTCTCAAATAGCAGTTCAGTATCTAAAACTGTTTCGCTGGCAGTGCTTAACTCAGTTTCGAGAATTTCAGCTTCGTGCTTGATTGGAGTTTTGTTGAGGGACTGACTGATATTTGAGGAGGACGCTGAATCTAAAAGATCGGAGTCCATATCCAATGACTTTGTATTGTTAAATGTTTCTGGCAAACCAAAATGTGTTTTGTTTCCTGGGGGCAAAATTAAAGCAGTGACATGTTAAACACAAAAAAGAAAACATATTCAACTGAAAAAACAAATTTAGCCAAGGAAATGAAACTTCACTAGAGGGCCAAATTCCTTTTTTTCCCCGTCTCTTTTTTAATTTGGTTTGCATAAAAACTACAGCATGTCTTAAACAAGTTCAGCCAAATTAATTCTAAAAGGTAATATGTGCAGAAAATTAGTCCGAGAGAAAGATGTGACTAAGGAACAAAAAAATATAATAATAATAAAAAGAACAAGTTGCATCAAAAGAACAAAGCGGAAAACATTTATGATCAATAAATATTGATCATTCAATAAGAAAGAAATAAGGGGAAAATACTGGTCATGTAATGGTTTGGTCTCACTTTTCGCACGCACCTGAACTTTCATTAAAACTCCCCAGTGAGCAACTGTCGTTTGAGAAAGATGCCTCAAGAACTGATACTGGACTTGGCTGTTCACTGACACCAGCCAACTGATCTACAGTAATGTCATGTTGGGTTTCCTCCTGAAGAATATGAAGTGGAAAATTTTTCTATTAAAGGAAAATTCATAAGTGCTCCCGCGATAAGGGATGCTTATTAACTTGTAATGGCCAGTGGTTGCACTGTGCCTTCACCACAAACTGATAAATGAAAATATGTGTGCGAGAAGAATAAGATTCAAGATCACAACTCAAAAAAGGCATTATATATGCATTAGCTACAGTACCTAATCTGTTTTGATTGCACTCGCCCAAGCAACTTACTGCTAGTTATTAAACAAAAAAATTCTGCTAGTGAAACAATACATCTGCTGGTCTAACAAAGCTCATGCATCAGCTCCTCCAAACACAGCTGTGAAACAAACACTACTAAAAGAACTTTCCATCCTTCATGACAACATTATCCATGCACGATTTTCCAACTTATCAATGGTGTGAAAGCTGAAAGCGTGCGAAGTGAGAATAGTGTTTAGGTTGTGTTAGTTTTAATGGAAAAAGTGCCAAAAACATTTCTGAGGGGGAAAAAAGCCCCGACTAAGTGGGAAAGTATATGGACAGAATCAGAAATTAAGGACTTCATAACCAAGAAAGCAATTAAACATTTAAAATCATAATGAGAAAATAAAGAACAACAAACAAAAATGATATGCATGATGTGAAAATCTTTAAATCTAGCCGCATCTGAAATCAGTATATGAACAAGTGGCTTTAGTGGCGCTTAGCAGACTTTTGGTGACAATGCAATGTCAAGCTAGCTTGCTTTCAATTTAGCATCTTTATTCTTCGTACTTTCTATCCGAAAGACTTTTCTCTGGAGTTCTCACTGCAAACTTCATACTTTCATACCAAGAAGAGTAGCACTTCCAGATACAGACCATGTAGTCTCAAGAAGATCAAACATGTGACTAAATTTATCTATGTTTCCCTCAGTTCCAACATTTCCAGATACAAACCATGTAATATCAAGAAACACTAATAGGTGAAGAAAATTTATTTATGAATCTCTCAGTTCAGACTTTAAACTTCAAGAGTACTGGAACAGCTATCCATCTTATACATCTCTTTCAAAACAATTCGATAGGCAATAGATAGCTATAACGCATAGTCCTGAAAACAGGATAAAAAACAACTTTGCTAAGACACGATCAAACAACAAACCAAACAACTTGAAACAAAAAAGATGAATTTCATAGCCATTTGCTTAAAGAATTGAGGTTTTCCCCGAAAAAGTGTCGCTATAGGTTAAAAGAATGCACAAGGTTAAAAGAACAATTCTCCAGCGCATGAACAACCCACAATTTAAAGCCTATGAGTAGAATATGAATGTAAAGGTGAGATGACTTTCTAGATTCACAGTTTCATAGTCCATATAAAGTCTCTAACATAATTAGTTAAGTCAACCACTGGGATGATCCACAACGATTTACGCTGACATTACTGGCAATTCTGACTATGTCAAGTTGGCATTGTACCAGAAGTTGCAACATTACTGGAATAGCCTTCTAAAACATGCATGGAAATGTAGCCAATATCTCTTAACTGTTAGCTGGACAGAAAAAATAAGAAAACCAATAACAATAGGCCTCAAGATGATGGTGAATGGATGATGATATAATGCTACATCTGTTGATATAACAGAGTGTTGTTATATATCATTGTTTACATTGAAAAGTTGCTTACCATAAAAGTATGTGTGTCGGGCACTTACATTAGCTGGTAGTTTTCATCAGTATGACCAAATATTTTAATATCATTCAAATAAAAGACAATGTCCACTTAGTTGCAATTATATAATATACAAGGATCATAATAATGTCTAAAGTTTCTCTATTTTTCATGGTTTAGCAAGATCTCTAGAATTTGATTTGCATCAAACATTGAGACCACAAGAGGTAAGCTCAATTTGAAATGGCCAAACTGTTCCATTTTGGTCTATCTATAGATCTCAATATAAATATCAAAACTTCAAGAATCATAGACAAATTTAACCCACAGAAATGAAATAATGCATTTATGAGTACAACTAGACATCCAAAACTAACGGGGTAGTTTTGAAAAACATTTACATGGAAGAGGAGTTGAGATTTAAAATAGAGATCACATGTCATGCTAGTAATTGTGCACTTGACTAACTACCCTCTACATTTCCTATCACTGTCAATGTTTTTGTAGTTATAACGTTTCGTGAGAAAAATAACATGCAGGTTACAATATATATTTTAATTATCATTACAAGATGAATGTATATGTAACACTTCAAATAAAGACTTGAAAGATAAAATATCACTAGCTTCTTTGAACCCATCAGATACATTCTCCTATATTTATTATAAGCAAATGTTAGCAGTAGATTCTTTAAGGAGAATAATCCATAAGAAATATGCAAGCCTTTAAAAAAAACAAGATGCAACCCATAGATGTAGATTAAAGCATAAGAACAAAAAACTTAAGGCGAACAGAGGAAACAACTAACCTCAAACTCGTCATTGCTGTTAATCATTTGCTTATGTAAAAAGTCGCTTTTCATTTCATTGGCTGCATCAAAACAGATTTCGCCATTCTTATGTGATTCAGGAACTCCCATTGTAAGGGCTGAAATCAGTTCTTCAAGAATGGAAAAAGTGGATTTTCCTTGCACCAATTCCTTATCCTTGTCCAAAGAAGACAGTTCATTGATTTTCTCTTCTAAAAGACAGCTTAATTCATCTCCTCTCAAAGCCATTTCCTTCAGAACTGATGAGCTTCCTCTCTTTGCGTCTGACATCAATTTTTTGGAGCGGCAAGCATCACGCCTCAGTTCACCATGGCTTCTCCTCACTTGAGCCATTTCTTCATGAGTTGTAGACCTGGAATTTTGCCTCATCGGAGAATTAAATGTAAAAGAAACTATACTGTCGTTGTTACTCGTAGTGGAATTGTCACAATCCATCTTTGACGAGTTACTCTTTATGCGACTTCCTTTGCCGGGCTGATTACTAGTGGCTCCAGTCCCTTTTCTGCTCATTACATTACTAATAACACATTTTTCCTTGACAAAGTTCCCGTTGTAATTTTCTAAATTACTATAGGTTTGACTTCTTTTCCGAGCCAAGTTCTTTTCCAAACCATTCCTCTCCGACTCAGTTCTACAACTTCCAGATACCTTTGTTGGTGACCTCGACCGAGTATAATTGTTGAGATTCTTGTTCATGGCTACAAAATTCTTGGCCCTATTAAACTGATTTACCTTCGTCTCAGTTCGGACCGATGTATCTCTAACTAGTAACAATTGACTATGCCTCGGGTTGTTGTTTCTAAGAACAGGCTTTCCGTATTGATCTCCAACACTCGCCAAAATTTTCTTACTTCCTATTTGATTGTTAGCTCTACTCTCGACATTGAGTTTGGCTTTTGTGACTGGAGATCTATTATTTATATCTCTATTAGGAACAACCCGTGATTTCTTCATCTTACACACCTCCTCGGCCTTGAGCATAGGTTGAATGGGTACTAAACCATTTTTGCTTTGCCCACTAAGCACAACTGATGGTTTTATCTTCTTCCTCTCTTCATACCCGCTACTTAACTCCGAGCTAGAAGCCCCACACTCAGAAACCAAACTCTCTTTTAGTCCTAACGAACTCTCATTTATCTTGGAAGAACCAGCAACAAAATCATGCGATCTTTTCTGATCTCCCTCTCTATTTTCTTCCCAGGACCGAATATAAGTAATTTGCTTAGCCCCATTCCTTTTTGATTGCAACCCGGGCTCCAAAATCCTATTAGCAACATGAACAAACCGTGATGCGCTACTCCTGGAATTCAACCGTGGGCTCTTAACGGGCACCTCAAGTTTCATATGGTGTTTCTTCTTCGACCCATAAATCAAACCCTTGTGCAAAGCCTCAACCGGAAACCTCTCTAAAAACCCTCCTCTACTCTTCTGCAAATTGCTCTCAGAAACCAGACACAGCCCTTGATCAAGCCGAGAATGCCCACCACTATCACTACAAAACTTAGAGTCCAATGCTTTTCTCGGCTTCTCAGCGTCAACAACAGGCATTGACTCAAGCCCCATGAGTCTAGCGACTACCCCAGGGGCCTGCATTTGGCTTTCAAGATCTGGGTCAGGCTCAGATTCAAGCTTTGGGAATCCTCCTCTGTTCTCTTCAGCAATCTAACAATGGGTTATGAGCAACACAATTGTGAGAACAAAAATCGACCCATCTCATTTTAATCCGATAAAATTAGTGGGCTTACCAGAAATAGCTTGACGGTGGGCATCTTGTCGTCGGCGGCGAAGTTTTTTACTGAAAGAGGGTCGAAATAAAAATGGTATATAAAATTGGGTGTTGTAATAAAAAAAGTTAGAGATTGAGGGGCTTTGGTAAAATTTACCTGGAGGAAGGAGCTTCTTAGTTTTAGAGAAGAGCTTCTTCTTGGAGAAGAGCTGGAAGATGATGCCGACGCAGCCGGCATTCTGCTGCTGCGGCCGGTTCTCGGCGACGGCGAGGCTCATTTTGCAAATAACCCCCTAAACTTTCTGAGAATTAGAAGAGAGAATTATAAGAGACGGGGCTCTCCATTTCTCTACGCAAAAGATTGGAGATTTTGGGGAAAAGGATTCTGTGGGTTGAAGGGCAAGCGACCGCGTTTCTGTGATCTGCACTCTTTTTACACTTTTTACAGTCTTTTTTTGCAGAGAAGGACAGATGAATAGTCAACATGTGATGGATGGATGTCTGGTTGGCATTTTATTATTCTCTGGATGTTTTTGCATAATATAATGGGTAACTTGCTAGTAGACCCCTATTAATTAGAGTTTGTTGCATATAGCGATAGTCTAATCGGGAGAGGGTTAGAATTGTAAGAGCATCTCCAACAGCTTCCCCATCTTCTTGGTATTCTAAAATTTGGAGAATTTTGAGCTTTTTTTGGTCCAACAGATTCCCCATCTCATTCCCCAAAATAGGGATAGGAGAGAAAAAATAGAGAGCCTTCCCCAAATCTGCAGCATTCTGCAAATATTTGGGGAAGCACTTTTTCACGTTCTTCTAGACTCAACCCACAAAAAACAACTCCATCTCCTCATTATAATAATAAATAATTTGGTCAAAATGGGGATTCTTCAAAATAATAAATAATTTATTATTTATTAGTCAAAGATGTAGAATATTTTTATTATTGTAATAAATGCATGATTCTTCAAAATGGGGAAGCTGTTGGAGTTGGAGCAAAAATAATTTGGAGAATATGACATTTGATTCCCCATTTTGGAGAAATTTTTGGGGAAGTTGTTGGAGATGCTCTAAGGGACCACCTGATATTGTACGGGTTAGAGTGATATCGCTGGAGCTTATAATAAGTTTCTTATAAAAACAGCTTATAAAAGCAACTTATATAAACTGCTGAAAGTAACAGTTTGGTAATTAATATATAAAAAACTACTAAAAAAGTAGTTGTGTTTGGTAGAACTATACTTAATAATAACTGTTAAATGATATAAGGAATATATGTCATATAAACCAAAAAAACAAAAGCTATTTTAAAAAAACATTCTCGGGTTGTTTTTAAAAGCATACTCTATCAAAGTAGAAGCGGTTTTAATAAGCAAGCCAAAAAAGATTTTTACTAAATATCATTATTGACTGCTTCTAGAAAGAAAAAAACAAGCAGACGCCTGTCTTCAATTGTTGTGAGGTTTTGGGTGAAAATTATCCAAAACCTAGTACTTGATGAATTTCATAGTTTTTAAATTTTGAGGGTAGTTTAAGGCATATTGATCATTTGGGGGTATGTAGCGAAAAAGCCCATAACCTGATTGAGAGAGGGGCATTGTCGTGAGGAGATGATGCTATGAGATAACATATTTCAACTTGTATTTTTATATATCACCTTTAAGTTTCAATTTTAGTTTATAAATATATTCTTCTTTAATTTGATGGGAAAAATGTGTCCAGGCCCCAAAAGTGGGAACTTCGTGTGACTAGCCCCCCTGTACTTTGCCCCACGGTTGTTTAGGTCTGACAATAAAATTTTCATTTTCCAGATGCTGCCTCTTCCTGTGTCTTACGGCGATATACGCCGGTCTTCGCTGTAGTCCTGGACCGATACGCTCCGCTTCAATTATCACAATGATCGTTGCCATATGCTCCTCTGTCCTGTATGTGGCCATATTGCTCCGTGGTGTCGCATATCGGTGACAATGATGTCGCATATGCTCCTCTGGGTCCATAATTACAATATGTTGCATATGGCTCCTCTTCCTTATTACACTATCATCAACCTTAGTAGTCTACGAGTCTGGGTCAGAGCGGTGACGCGTATATACCCCCTGCCCGCTGTGGAAGAATACTGGTCCTCTTCTATTGGCCTCATCGTCAGCAGAAGATGCTTACATCCGTCTTCAACAAGTCTTAGGGTCAGCATGTTCGTTGACTGGTGGGGCTCTCTATTATACACTGCTTGTTTTGGGACTTGCTGATTCTCTTGAGGCGTCGCCTGGTCGCTTCGTTCCGGTAGATTTTCGATTTGCAGATGTTTCTGTGGTTGGATACTTTGACTTAAGCAGCACGTGGTCGGTATAACGCTCATCACGTGGTCTTTCCACATTTTTCAGCATTGTTCGGCTTTTAAGCCTGTTGATCGTTCAATCGATGAATTCTGGTAGAAATAAGATTGGCTCTTGGTCTGCGTTATGTAGCAATGCAGAGAAGTCGCTGAGAAATTTAGCAGAATTCTCCAAAACTGTGAGTTGCTGCTCAATGGGGAAAGAAGCATCTGATCGGCCTCGTGTCATGCGTGCAAAAGCAACGGGTGTCAATATGCTTTGCGCTATGATCTGTTGATTAGATGACAGAGGATGTTTGAATTTTAAGCTAGGAGTTAACATCTAATTCAGGATGATTCTGTTGCAGTTGAGTGTGAAACGTGGTACCGACTTAACAGTAACGGATACTTACGTAACCTATTGAAGATAGTTTTGAGTTAGTTTCTTCCTGCAGAAGTCTTGCCTCTTTGGCCTGAGGCTTGTTGCTGAAGAACTTCATCCCTTTGTTCAGCGGGGAAGTGGCATGGAACAGATGACCAAGGAGAGAGCGACCCCGGCAGATAGGCCTAATGGACAAATGTTATTGGACGCTGACTAGCCTTGAAATAAGTTGTCGCCATCCTCATAGATGCGATTCTCTCCTTCCGTAATGTCCCAATTTGTCAGTGGAGGTCTGGAGGTGTCTAAGAGGATATTTTTTTGATGCCTGGTCATCCTCGTATGTACCAAAGCTGTACCAAATAATATAGTTTAGCCATTAACATTTTAATACTAGACTAGACTAAAGGAGAAGAGAGAAGTATGGCTGCATCTAGAAGCGGTAGACATGGGTTGTAAATGTAGTACGTGTACGACATGGATATGATAGAGACTAACATGCCGTGATGATAAGAACTTAAGATGGGTGCAGATAGAGACTAACGACTCTACGAGAATAGGGAACGTAACACTCTAGCAGAATAGAATAGATCACTGTGCAGGATTAGAACCTAGACACTCTACGAGAATTAGAACTTAACATGGTGCAGAATAGGAACTAACCACTCTGACAAGGAATAGGAACTGAAGGCGGACTGTGCAGATAGAACGACACTCTCACGAGGAGTGAGGAGACTAACGACGTGTGTTAGTTCTATCTTCGGTGTAGAGTGGTTAGTTCTAATCCTGGCACAGTGGTTAGGTTCATTCGGCGGCGTGGGCGGAGATGGCTTAGCTGGTTCTGATTCTGCACGGTTAGTTCTAATCCTGTCTGTAGCGTGTGATTCTTGAATCTGCAGATTAGGAGAACTGGAGACACTCTACCAGAACGGAACTAACACTGTGCAGATTAGAGACTAACACGCTTACAGAATCAGAAGCTAACATAGAATAAGTGTAGAACTAACAATGCATAGGGTGACGAACTTAGAGATGAAACAAGATCAGTAAAATATGGAACTTAGCCACAGCAATAGGTGATCGATGGCAACCTGGGACATATGCGACCTTTTTGTTCTCTTGTCCTCCAAGAGGGCAACTCCAGATGGACCCCGGCGGGACGGTGGTAGATGTCTTCATTATAAGAAGAACGGGCCCATGCACAGAGATTGACCCTCTGAATGCGTAATCCAGTATCTGGAGTAAGGGTCTAGGGATACCTTCCCCTGCTATGGCGACTCCAGTGATCATAGAGCATTGGGTTACAAAATTTGGTAAGCAGAGCAAAATCCGTCGAGTATCCCGCTTTTTGGTAGATCAGACAGAGCCGTTCAACGTAGCCCTTCAAGAGTGTCTACGGTTGGCTGGTTTCTTGATTTTTTTAACTTCTTACCCTCTTCAGAACTATGAAAAAGCTTAGCGAAGTATTCCAAGCCATATGGTGGCGTGGTTGGTCGGTTGAGGTCGCGCGTATTGTTCCTTTAGTCCGCCGTGCGCGCGCAGGCGTTGAAGATGGGACGAGAGTAGAGTAGGTTGTGGAACCCATTGCAAACTCAAAGATCTAACATTTTTCATACCCCAACTTTGTTGAAGTCAGGTATACAAAGGTGTGGGTGATGGGCGGGAATCGGGTCGTGAATCGCGGTAAGTGAGCGACGGGAAGTGGGGCTCGGACAGCAGGCAGCCGACAACGGGGTGTCGGGGCCGAGGTCGCAGCGCGAGAGGCCCGGCAGGAGCGATGCGTAAGTGTAGTGCTGAGAAGTATGACGCCAGAGCCGCAGTATGGCAGGTCCCATGGGATGCCAGCTGACGGCGGCATCTGTCGCGCGTCGCAGAGGGCGCTTGCGAGTGTAAAATGCGGCGAGTATAGAGAGCCGGGGAGGGCCGTGGATAGGGGGCGGGTTGGCGCGTTAGTACCTTGGAGGTGGGGTTGGTCTGCTGAGCCTGTTAAGCAATTCGGTTGGTTCCTGCAAAAAATTTTGCGAATGTTTCGTACGTTCAATAGAGACATATGAAACAATATGTAGACCTAGCACTAACGGCGAACCAAAGATAGAGCGTAAACACGTGAATATTATTAGAACTAACATTGGACTCATATTAGGACTGGAACATTGGGACTTGAAAGACCTAGAATTAACGTTGGTATAAATTTAGAACTATAAATTGGACAAAGGCCTAGGAACGTAACAATATTGGGTTTAATCTGCATTGTCTCTTCGCGGGCGAGTATACATACAGCCGGTAGAAGCGTAAAATATTGGGTTAATCGTCGATTGTCGTGTTCGCAGTAGTAACGATAACAGCATTACTGTTTTTGTTGGAGGGGGGGTTCGTGTGGTCGAGGCCAGCCATTGTCGTTTCTCCTTTCTGGGTCTCGCGCGATTGTAGATGCCTCCTTTTGCATTTCGATTAGGGTTTTCGTAGCTTCCGTAGATTCCTCCGTGCGTGCCACCCGCAGATGAAGCGCCGTTTTCCTCTCGCAACTCGGCTGCGGTGCCCGGACGCTCGAGTCGGTTACTGATTGTTTCCGGTAGACCGAGCGAGCAGGTTTTGGTCCGGCGAAAGACCCTAGAAACGTTGGAAAATTCGACAGAGAATTAGGAAGATGAAGAGTTCTGTGGATGAGCCCGTGGGCGGTAGGGGAAGGAGAGAGGAGAGAGAGAAGAACGTAAAGTCGGCGCGGTGAGCGTGTTCCGGTTGGAGGGAGGTGTTGGCGGTGGATGGCGGAGGAGGGCGCGCTTTTCGTGAGGCTGAGACGGCCAGTGGGCTGTGGTGTGCGTTGAGTTTCGTCCGCTGTTGCAAGGGTGCTTTACGGTGCCGACGGCGTCGGCGTGCACGCCGCCCCGTGCGGCCCGTCCGCGCGGCGAGTGCGGCTGATGGTGTTGTGCAGTAGCAGTGGGAGCGTGGGGGGATGTGGTTCTTCGGTGGGGCGGTGGGGTGGTGTTTTTTGGTTTTGTTTTTTGTTGTTGTGTTGGTCTCGGGGTGGATCCGTCCGCCGCAGGCAGGCGCGACGCGAGGAGTTCTACCGGGGCCCCTCGCGGGTGGTGCTGGGGGGCCCGGTATTGGGCACATTAAACCGCTCGGAGTCCCATCAGAGGGCAATGATTAGTAACTTCCGCTGGTGGCTTGTTGTCTGAAAAAGAGTCAATTCGGGGCCTGCGTCGCAACGGATTACTGATGCGGTAGTTTGGGGCTAGTTGGTCCACATG
>NC_033799.1:15652895-15669886 GCF_001876935.1 Asparagus officinalis | reverse complement strand
TCCTCTGTCTCAGCCGCTGGACGGTGAGGTGGTACCCACTCCTTATCCCTAGTCTGTCGGGGTAAGGGATGCTGGGTCCTCTTCTTCTTCTTCCTGTTCAGCAGTTGCTCCATCATCTCTCTCAGAGAGTCGATGGTCGCTTGCTGTTCCTCCAGTTTTTGGGCCATTGTTTGCTCGGTATCGAGTGCGGTCATGTGTACTCTCGCCTGCGCATCTTGACTTGAGCGCGAGGTTTGAGATGTGGCCGCTGCCGAATGACCTTCGTCTTCGCCGCAGGAGGGAGGTACCAGGGTAACGGGTACGCTGGTATATACCCTCTTGTTGGCGCTGGGCGAACCGAGAGTTAGGTCTCAGGACGGAGTCCGAGTCTGGCGAGTCGGAGAGTACCGCCTTCCCTTTATCCGTCATGTTGACTGTGGCGGATGAGAGTTCCAGGTCGTCAGCAGCGCGTCTTTTCTGGTGACGGCGCCTTCGACGGGAGGGCCTCAGTCGAGAGGCCTGTTGAGAAAGCCTCTCAAATACCGAAGGTTTCGCCGTTCCAACGCATTGGCAGTCGGCGAGGACCGTGTGGATGAGTCTCTCGCAATGACACTGAGGATTCGCCTCGTGAATAGTGCGTTTGCGAGTCAAGAATTCTCTGAGGTCTTCTACGGGTGGTTGGTGATAACCCCCGGCCTCAGAAGAATCGCTCTGGTGAGCTGACGAGAGATTTTTGAGCGCTCTCTCTGGCGCTCGTTGGGTGGAACGCCTTGGTGTTGGAGTCGGGCGATCTCGCCTTGACTGGCGGGTCTTCGCGTTTGAGCGAACTCCAGTACGTGGGCGAGTTTCGACCCCATGTTTAGAAGAGCGGGTTCGGGAGGAACCGCCTATTTCCTTTCCTTTACGTTTATCCGCCAAATGATTATGGCGAGGCTCGCCAGCCTTCGAGGATTCGCCTACTTGGGTAGGCTCGTATGCTCGGTGTGGTTTGTTCGCATCAGGGATATGACCTGAGAAGCGAAGTCCTCCTGAGCGGATGGCTCTGCTGTCCTCGGTTGACGCTCCTGATTTGGAGGGCCTTCTGAGGTCGGGCAGCTTGCCTTCCCGTCTAGTGTTTCTCGGGCCTGTGTGATGGTTCAGGCCATTATGAGAAATGGAGGTTTGGACCCCCTGTCTGACGGGTGTTTGCCGTCGCTGTTGGTTAGTTCTCCCAGCGGGGAGAACGTCACCGTGGGTTGTGGCATTGCGGTTTGTGCCAGAGTGAACCGGCGCTTCCTCCGAGGTAGGTGTCTGTGTGGACCGCTTGGCGATCCATCTGGCAGACCCTTGCCTCTTGCGCTCGATCTCTGGCTTGGCCTTGATCGATCGCGAGGGAGTGGGCTCCTCCGATGAGACTCGGTTGGAACCCTCGGGTGCGGAGGCTTTGACCGTCTGAGGTCGGCCTCGGCGCACAGCTCTGTGGCGTTTGCGGGACGCATTGCCACCCGAGGAGGAGGAGGACAAGTATTCTTCGTACTTGGCCTGGTCGAACTCGATTTCGAGGGACTCTACTGTCGTCCCGATAGTAACCTCATCAAATTGAGCCACCACCATTTCACTCGATGAAACAGCTGCTCCCACTGTGGTCGCCATCTTCTGTAGGGTGAAAATTTGATTCTTCCGAAGAAAGGAGTTTCGTTTGTATTTATAAGAAAGCTTATTACAAACTAACAAATCAAATGTTTACAACAGAAGCAGAGGGAAGGCCCTCTTTGTTTTTGTGTGGGGACTTTAGGTGGCTATAGGACGCTTCGCTCGATGGTCGGGTCGAGTCTGCTTCCCTTGGACCGTTTGAATGAGGTTGCTGGAGAGCTTCAGTTCGCAGTAGAAGCTCGGGGCAATGGAGTTCGGGTCTGCTTGGTTCGTCGGCGATCGGAGCCCGGAACTAGGCAGCAGTGCTGTAATGCAAGGATTTGCTAACAGCTTGGTCTCAACTCTTTTTTCTCCAAGTTTTGCGACCTCTCTTCCATCGTGCTGGAAGGGGTTTTTAAATGAAAGAAGGACAGCTTGACTTCTCCTTGAATTGTGGGATGTGACCACATCCTCTTCAGAGACGTCTCGCCGTTCCTCGATACCATGAACGGTCATTCCAGGGATTGTGTTCTATGTCCTGTCACCTACGATGGGAAGGCCCATTCTTGTATGTGAGGCAACAAACGACTGCTATCCGAGTGGATTTGACCAGCATTAATGAACCGCATTTATGAGTTCGCAGATCGATGAAGTGTCTGTCCGATCACTTGTACTGTGCGTGACCGCCCGGCGTGCTTTGAGCACGATGCTTTCTCCTTTCCGGCCAGGAGAGGCGGTGAAGTAGGTACACAGTACTCGAGTGGGTCTAGCCAGCTTGCCGAGTGCCGGCGGATCCAGCTCTTGGCTCAGACATCCGAGGTGAGTCGCATTTATGAATGCTCAGGTTGACTCGACACCTGTCCAGTCCCTTCGCGCTGTGCGCACTGCGAGCGGCCGTTTGACGGTCCTGGGGTACTGTGCTCTCTCTCCCTTCGGGTCGAGAGAGATGGGAAGGTCCATCTCAGCACGTGGGGTAGTGGATACCCAGCTGTACTGACGGTTTTGGGGCTTGCTGGCGGATTCGACTCCGAACTCGGGCAGGCGAGTTGAGCGAAGAGCGAATTTCCGCCATCCTGATCGACCCTGACTCATGCTGGCGAGTCGACCGTTAGGCGAACCTGGACTTGAGTACAGTCGACGTCTACGCGGTTTAGGTCCGTGCCAGAGAACTGGGCGTGCGAACTCTTCTCGTAGGCAAATTTCCTGTAGACCCATAGAGGTATTTTTTACCGTCTACAAGACCCCCTTCAAAGTTTTCAGACCTGAACTGGCTTGCGTGTGGTCTGGAATACTTTGAATGAAGAAATTGTTGGCGAAGCAAGTGCCTTCGATTTCTCTTAGGATTTTTAGCAAATCCTCAGCTATCAACGGGTTTGATGTGCCTTTACCGATTACCGTTTGAATCGGGCTAGCCATACTATTCTCCTCAGTATGATGAGTTGTCGAACAGTTTCTCTTAGGCTTAATGCTAAGATTTCTGCTCTAACCCTTAGCCATCTGGGGCGTGGGTTTCAACCGTTTAAGCAAGGTCATTCTTTTGGCTTTGTTCGTAATTTTACCTTTGAGGGCGAATGCATCGTCAAGGCGAAATTAGTTTTTGAGAGCCAATTTTCGCGCGACTCGTGGGGTTATGCCCAGTATTTGCAGGCGAAACCCTTCCTTTTGTAGGCGGAACCGGATCTGACGGGAGATGAGCCACGTGTCTGCTGATAGAGCCTCGTGCTTCCCAGCTAAGACATTGGATCGTGGCGATCGTGACTTGACAGCACGATCTTCATGCGTTTCGCCCTGCGACGTATCGTGGCCGTGGTTCTCGGACTCAACCGTCGGATTCAATTAGTTCTATTCTGTAGAGTGTTAGTTCTAATCTGCACAGTGTTAGTTCTATTCTGTAGAGTGTTAGTTCTAATCTGCACAGTGTTAGTTCTATTCTGTAGAGTGTTAGTTCTAATCTGCACAGTGTTAGTTCTATTCTGTAGAGTGTTAGTTCTAATCTGCACAGTGTTAGTTCTATTCTGTAGAGTGTTAGTTCTAATCTGCACAGTGTTAGTTCTATTCTGTAGAGTGTTAGTTCTAATCTGCACAGTGTTAGTTCTATTCTGTAGAGTGTTAGTTCTAATCTGCACAGTGTTAGTTCTATTCTGTAGAGTGTTAGTTCTAATCTGCACAGTGTTAGTTCTATTCTGTAGAGTGTTAGTTCTAATCTGCACAGTGTTAGTTCTATTCTGTAGAGTGTTAGTTCTAATCTGCACAGTGTTAGTTCTATTCTGTAGAGTGTTAGTTCTAATCTGCACAGTGTTAGTTCTATTCTGTAGAGTGTTAGTTCTAATCTGCACAGTGTTAGTTCTATTCTGTAGAGTGTTAGTTCTAATCTGCACAGTGTTAGTTCTATTCTGTAGAGTGTTAGTTCTAATCTGCACAGTGTTAGTTCTATTCTGTAGAGTGTTAGTTCTAATCTGCACAGTGTTAGTTCTATTCTGTAGAGTGTTAGTTCTAATCTGCACAGTGTTAGTTCTATTCTGTAGAGTGTTAGTTCTAATCTGCACAGTGTTAGTTCTATTCTGTAGAGTGTTAGTTCTAATCTGCACAGTGTTAGTTCTATTCTGTAGAGTGTTAGTTCTAATCTGCACAGTGTTAGTTCTATTCTGTAGAGTGTTAGTTCTAATCTGCACAGTGTTAGTTCTATTCTGTAGAGTGTTAGTTCTAATCTGCACAGTGTTAGTTCTATTCTGTAGAGTGTTAGTTCTAATCTGCACAGTGTTAGTTCTATTCTGTAGAGTGTTAGTTCTAATCTGCACAGTGTTAGTTCTATTCTGTAGAGTGTTAGTTCTAATCTGCACAGTGTTAGTTCTATTCTGTAGAGTGTTAGTTCTAATCTGCACAGTGTTAGTTCTATTCTGTAGAGTGTTAGTTCTAATCTGCACAGTGTTAGTTCTATTCTGTAGAGTGTTAGTTCTAATCTGCACAGTGTTAGTTCTATTCTGTAGAGTGTTAGTTCTAATCTGCACAGTGTTAGTTCTATTCTGTAGAGTGTTAGTTCTATTCTGCACAGTGTTAGTTCCGTTCTGTAGAGTGTTAGTTCTAATCTGCACAGTATTAGTTTCGTTCTGTAGAGTGTTAGTTCTAATCTGCACAGTGTTAGTTCTATTCTGTAGAGTGTTAGTTCTAATCTGCACAGTGTTAGTTCTATTCTGTAGAGTGTTAGTTCTAATCTGCACAGTGTTAGTTCTATTCTGTAGAGTGTTAGTTCTAATCTGCACAGTGTTAGTTTTATTCTGTAGAGTGTTAGTTCTATTCTGCACAGTGTTAGTTCCGTTCTGTAGAGTGTTAGTTCTAATCTGCACAGTGTTAGTTCTATTCTGTAGAGTGTTAGTTCTATTCTGCACAGTGTTAGTTCCGTTCTGTAGAGTGTTAGTTCTAATCTGCACAGTGTTAGTTCTATTCTGTAGAGTGTTAGTTCTATTCTGCACAGTGTTAGTTCCGTTCTGTAGAGTGTTAGTTCTAATCTGCACAGTGTTAGTTCTATTCTGTAGAGTGTTAGTTCTAATCTGCACAGTGTTAGTTCTATTCTGTAGAGTGTTAGTTCTAATCTGCACAGTGTTAGTTCTATTCTGTAGAGTGTTAGTTCTAATCTGCACAGTGTTAGTTCTATTCTGTAGAGTGTTAGTTCTAATCTGCACAGTGTTAGTTCTATTCTGTAGAGTGTTAGTTCTAATCTGCACAGTGTTAGTTCTATTCTGTAGAGTGTTAGTTCTAATCTGCACAGTGTTAGTTCTATTCTGTAGAGTGTTAGTTCTAATCTGCACAGTGTTAGTTCTATTCTGTAGAGTGTTAGTTCTAATCTGCACAGTGTTAGTTCTATTCTGTAGAGTGTTAGTTCTAATCTGCACAGTGTTAGTTCTATTCTGTAGAGTGTTAGTTCTAATCTGCACAGTGTTAGTTCTATTCTGTAGAGTGTTAGTTCTAATCTGCACAGTGTTAGTTCTATTCTGTAGAGTGTTAGTTCTAATCTGCACAGTGTTAGTTCTATTCTGTAGCGTGTTAGTTCTAATAATATGCACAGTGTTAGTTCTAATCTGTAGTGTGTTAGTGTCAGTTCTAACTGATGGCTTGTTAGTTCTATTTTATACCTACATTGTCTAATTTATACCACGTTATATCTAATTTATAACAATTAGGACTAACAATATGGGAACTATAGTGGAACCAGCAATAACTCTAGTAGAACTAACAAAATAGCGATTAGAACTGACAAATAAAACATTAGAACTCTAGTATGGAGCATAACAAAGAACTGCTTAATGACAAATAAAACATTAGAACTGAAGTCCAGTTAAACCTAGTATAGAACTAACAAGAAGACGATTAGAACTTAAGTTAATTGATTTTACAGTTAACCTACATGTCTTGTCGGACTTGCTCGTTTTCCTGTTTATTCGAAGAATCATCTCCTTCTTTAAAAGCTTGCACGTGAACCTCTTTCAGTCCAAGATTGTGGCAATGCTCCACCATAGACGTCAGATCACCATCGTTCTCAATGAGAAATTTTAAGCTTCCAACTGTTTGATCTTCGTATGCCAAAATTAATGACTCGTATGGAAGATCTAACCTCTCTGCCGCATCAAACTTGAGATCCAAGATGGTGGTTGAAGAATTAATCTTCAAGAATACCGCTTTATACTGCGAAGAGACAATGCAGATGATGTCCTTTTCAGCCATTTTGATCTGAGGAGGAGGAGTAATGGAGAACTAACTAGTTATTGCTCATGATGGAGAGAGTTATGGAGAGAATTTTGGTCTGAGGAGGAGGAGTAATGGAGAACTAACTAGTTAGATGGAGTAAAAAAAGGGGGAAATTTCCCTCCATTTTCACCATCATATCGCATAATGAGAAGTGACTTCCAGGACTCGTCTGGGGAAGAAAGAGAAGGGCAGTTTCGGTTTTTTTGTAAAATACCATCTGCTTTTAGTATAAAGCTGACGTGGAGGGGGCTTAAAACATTAAAGCCCATTTTTTGGGGCTATTCCACATGGGGCAAAGTACAGGGGGGCTAGTCACACGAAGTTCCCACTTTTGGGGCCTGGACACATTTTTCCCTAATTTGATAGCAAGTGGAAATTATTTAATCTGATATTTAAATATTTTATGTGGTTGAATCATTTAACATAGTTTACGGGAGACCGGCTAACAGTAATCATTTACTGATCTATGATTTATAGTAGACTGGCTAGTTTAAGTGAGCGGCTGTAAGGACAAATTTTTAAAACCGACCCATTTGGGTTTTTAATTGCAAAAAACGACCCATTTTAATTTTAATTATAAAAACCGACCCAGTTGGTTAAAACTGGGTCGGTTTTTAAAATTTTTTTTCCCAAACTTCACGGGAGTTCAACTCCCGTGAAGTTTTGTTATGAGAAAAAACTTCACGGGAGTTCAACTCCCGTGAAGTTTCCCGAAAATTTTTAAAAAAACCGACCTGTTTTCCGAAAACAGGTCGGTTTTTATAAATATTTTCAAAACCGGTCGTTTTTTGCAATTAAAAACCCAAATGGGTTGGTTTTGAAAATTTGTCTGCGGCTGTAATCATTTACTGGTCATATGCGTTTCCTAGAGCCAATTAATTTTGTGCTAACTTTAAAATTTATGCTTGTATTAAGCAAATTCTAGATTTTTTTTAATAATGTTAGCATGCACTACAATAAAAGTTATAAATTATGATACATTTTTTATCTCAACGCGATACATTTTTTGTGTCACACAAATAGAACGCGACACATATCAAAAGTGTGATTAGAGCATATGTGGATGTGATACAAAGTTCATGACACATATGTCTGTCGAGACTGTTGACACACACATGTGTCACAAAATTTGTGATGTATATATGTGTTAAGATTAGTGACACATAGTTGTTTCTAAACCATAAGTATAAAGAATACCAGCGTTCAATACTATAACTTTTCTGAAAGTCGCCAATCCTAGGATTACTCTCACCAAAGCACACAAGTTTTTAACTCATACACTATCATAAATATTTAATCATCATCATAATTAAAATCTAAGATTTATTATTTAAACTTGTTAATAGATCCTCACATAATCCATGCTGGACTATTAATATTTTTTAATTTTATTTAATTGTATATATAATGACGCATGTGTCGTGATTTGCTGCGCTTTTAATTTGTGTCACTATTGTTTAATCCTATGCAAATAAAATGACACTTTTATATGCGCCATATAATAAGTGTGGACACATACAATTTCTATCGTAGTGTGTGTCTTGGAATTCAACCATTTGCATGTCAATCTACATATATTGGTGCAGCCAACCAGCGCATATTAATCCAAACATATTTGTTTTTGCCTTGAGAAATTCTTAATTTTTTTGTTTTTTACTTTTGTTTTTCTTGATAAGCTAAGATCTCCATTGTTAATGTGGATGGACGATTGATAATAAATTTATATATCATGTATCGTTAGACGAAGAAAGGGTAGAACTACAGAATAGTTTGGAGACAACAACCAAAAAAAAGCTAGAAAAAAAAAATCAATTTATCAATAATACAATAAAAAACATTAAAAACATACTGAATCATGCTTGGACATAACACAAAACATGGTTGATTTTGTTTTATACATTGTTAGACGAAGGAAGTGTAGAACTACCTAATAATTTGGAGACAAAAAAAAAAGCTATGGATTTTTTTTAAATTTATCGATAATATAATAAAAACTATGTAAAAACATACAATGAGTTTTGGCGGTATTATTATAAATGGGAGTACATTAATTATGAAACGATTATTCGCTACAAAAGAAGCCATTCAATGAGAAAAGGAAAGCATTATTCATTTCTTTATATATGGATACGGTTTTGCTGTTTGGCTCGCGGCCGCCCAACTCGCGGGCGGCTCGCAAGAGCTGGAACAGGGGGGGCTCTTGCGAGCCGCCCGCGAGTTGGGCGGCCGCGAGCCAAAAGGTATTTCCGATATGGATATGGGATGTAATGATAGCAGTAGGCAAGCTACGGACATCGCTACTCGCTCTGTTAAATGATGGTCAACAGTATAATCACTGATGCATATTCCAATTATATAAAATAAAAAATAAAATTAAATGAGATGAACTTTAAGGTGTAATGTTGCTATAGAAGGCAAGTTAAGGAAACAATTAATGACCGCCCCAATTCCCAGGTTGAGGGGAGTGATCAGAATTTTAAAGATTTTTTTTTCTTTTTTAATAACCCATCGCGCTCTTCGTCTTTAGTTTTGTATGATCCGCATAAAATTCCAAACAAAAGAAATCGGAAGAATCATAGAAGTTGAAATAAAAGACAAAACCAGGATTTGGACGTAGAGTCCTTCGTTTCTCCTCGTTTCATGGCCCTCCTTTCGTCACGTGATGGACCACCGCAGTTTTTAATGCTAGAAGGCCACATGACAGCTATGCGGATCGTCTTAAGAAAGTTGTTGCCCTCATAACATCACTCGCGATCTAGGTTTGAATAAATACTGATGTGAGTACTACAATTTTGGTTCCCCTCTCTCCCGCCCAAAAAATTAAAAAATAAATAAAAAACAAAACAAAACAAAAACGAAGACGAAAACAAAAACAAAAAGAAAGAGAGAAAAATGAAAAGAAAACTTCCGAAAATTATCAAAAAACCTCTCATAAGTTTTCAAAAATATCAGAGAAACCATGCTAATTTTGGGAGCTAAAAAGCCCCTTTAGCTTAAAGATTTTTTTTTCATGAATTTCGTAAATGGCAAATTTTTCATGTTTTGTGAGTAAAATGGTCCAAATAAAAGGTGTTCACTTCTCCTCAGAAAGATCTACATGAGAGCGGGTCGATAAGCTGCATATGTGATTGGTAGGAGCTAAAATTATCATTTTCATGTCTCGATATTCAGCTCTGATGGCCTGATAGCACACGAGTCGTTTTTGATATTAAGTGTATTCAACTTAAATAGTAAGCATATTATTAAAAAAATATTATACATATTAAATGGTTAATTTGCGAATTGGTCTTTTTTTGTGCACCTCTCTTACTGATTTGGTATTTTTTTAGCTCCAGCGATGTTTTGGTATTTTTACCAAGTCAAAATGTGCAATTAGATCTACAACTTACACCGCTGGCAGAAAAAGCCACGAAATCCTTTCCTCATAGCAGTTTTTAGCTCTCAAATTTTATCTTCACTACATTCGGAGGTAATATCATGTCATTCACTTTTTTGTTCCAAATTTTACTTGCTTACAGTGGACTCAACATTCTTGTATAAAATTGGGCATAGTTATTATCCTTATACTAATGTGCTAAGTAATATTTAGACATTTTCGTCATGAATAAGATATTACCAATAATATCATGTGAGGTTTCACATTTTCCCCCTCCGCCAACGATAAAAATTTAGATCTAGTTGCATATTTAGCTCACAAAAAAATGCAAAACGTGGCCAGAGCTAAAAATATTAAACTGATAAAATGAGTGTAAAAAATATACCAGTATGATAATATAACCCATATTAAATTACACGTGATGGTCAGAGTGTCTCTTTTAGTGCTGACCCATGGATCCCAGTGACTTTTTCTTTCAGGCCAATCACTTCTCCGATCGACCCTTCCAGAAGGGGGGCTAAGTTGGTCTCTGCTTCGAGTACTTAGAATCATGAGCTGATTGCTACCTCCTTTTGATAGGTAGATTGGGAGGACATTATTTATCCCACTGTCGCCTTCTCCTATCCTTGACAAACTCATTTGCATTATGAGGAGAAGGGGTGCTGTACAATTAAGAGTGAATACCAACTTCTTCGCCACACTATGCCTGATACTGCTTCCACCTCGGATTCTAGGGTAACAAAGTGGTGGTCCTTGATCTGGCATACGGAGTTCCCACCGAAGATTAGAGTGTTTCTTTGGCGTTTGTTCTATGATGCTCTCCTCACCTCAGCTGGTTTATCTCACAAGGGGATCTCTGTGCCCCCTAGTTATGCCTTTACTCTGCTGTCTTTGAGACCTCCCTTCATATCTTCACTGTCTGCTCCTTTGGTCGTTTTGTGTGGGAGTCCTTAGATCTTTGGGAAGTGATTAATGGTTTTTGAGTCACGTCTTGTGGTGATTTCCTTTTCCATCTCACCTCTGTTTGCCCTGGGGACTCTCTGGCTTTGGCTTTCACAACCATGTGGTTTATATGGGGGAAATGAATATACACTCTCATTGTGATGGTGTTAGAGATGCCTCGGTCTTGGTGACTCGGGTTCTCTGTTTAGTGGAGGAAGGTGATAGAGTTAGAGGTCTCTCCCGTGACATTATCACCCCTTCCAAATGACCTTCTGCTTGACATCCCCCTACTCCTGGTTTGCTGAAGCTCAACACAGATGTTGTTGTTTGTAATGACCGTAAATTTTTAATACCAGTTTAAATAATTTTTCTGTTATTTAAATATTAAATTATTATTTTTGAAAGAGTATTTGTATTTTCTCTAATTTTCTAGAATTTTTTTGACTTAAAAATCTAAAATTTATATTTATTTTAATAATTTTGATAATTATAAATTAAGTTGTTGCATTAAAAATCTTTTGAATTGATTTTGGTTATTTATTATTGTTGTATTATTATTATTGTTATTAATTATCTATAATTTTAGTTATTTACTATTATTATTATTTATTAATTATCTTGTATTAATTTTTAGTCTACACCATTATCCCCCTACCTCTATTTATAGCTATCAGCTGATCAACACGAAAGTCAATCTGTTATCTGACTTTCTCATTGTTCCCTCTTGTCAGCCACTCTCTCTCCAATCAATATCTTTCTCTCTCATTCTCTCTCTCCCTCACCTCACGACAACTCACAGCCTCTCTCCTCCCAACTCCCTCCCAACTCCCTGTCAAATCTCCCTACCCCACTCCCCTAAATTCCTCCCTAATTCCCGCACCCCACTTAACTCTGTCTCCCCCTCTTATTTTAATCCCATACGCATCTCTCTCTCTCTTAATCATTCACAACAGCTCTCTCTCTCTCTCTCTCTCTCTCTCTCTCTCTCTCTCTCTCTCTCTCTCTCTGTTGACGACAATATTAAATGATTTCAAATGATAAATTAATGTTTTTCTAGATTAATTAGAATTATTATTATGAGAAATAATTTTTAAAAGAGTTTATTTTGGAAAAATGGTTTAATTTGAATTATTATAATAATAAATAAGTTAGAAGAATTTATTTTGGAAAATGGGTTAGTTTTGAATAATTATAATGTTAAATAATTTTAAAGGAAAATTTTTGGAAAAGGGGTTACTTTTAAAGGAATCTATTTTTTTTGGAAAAGATTATTTTTGGAATTAATAAATTTATGATCATGACGATTGGAAATTGGGAGATTTTATGTTGATAGTTGTAGTTCCATCTTGCATTGTTATTAGTAGTTGTTCACGTTTCCTGTTAATGATTCATGACATTGTTACATAGTATTCATTGCATTTATACCTTGTTATAGTTGAGAATCGCGAGTATTGCTTGACCATAGTGACCCGTGAGATATGAGTTGTTGACTTGGACTTGGGATGGGAAGGTCTGGGTTTATGTTATCGGATATGTTTATTGTTATTTCCAGGCTCGCACCAGTGAATCGTTTCGCACTGGGGTGGGTCTGAGGTGATGTGATATTATGATTGTTGATTATTTCCAGGCTCACACCAGTGAATCGTTTCGCACTGGGGTGGGTCTGAGGAGCAGTGATCGGATATGTTATTGTTTATTTCCAGGCTCGCACCAGTGAATCGTTTCGCACTGGGGTGGGTCTGAGGAGCAGTGATATGGTGATTGTTGATTATTTCCTGGCTCTCACCAGTGAATCGTTTCGTACTGGGGTGGGTCTGAGGTTCTAGTGAGATATGGTTAACCAGATATCCGATAATGTGAACTTTTGGCTCTGTGTGAGATAGTGACCAGTGAGTTATGATAGGATGGCTAGTTGTTTTCTTTCCATACATAGATCAGGATTAATATTTAATTATCTACAATTCGAGACATATGGTATATACATGAGGGTTTCCTTGTTTGGATTATTTTGCTCGACGTATTACGTCTCTTGTTGTAGATTTTTAAGTATTAATTCCATCTATTGTATGCCCTTGTGACTTGGATGATTTGACTGATCGCTAGCTGCATGACCTCGTTACCTGATCGATTTTGGATGCTTTATGTTATCATGATTTAGTAGTGTTTTCATGTTGATTTGTGGATTTCAGTTGTACGTTCTTTCGTTGTTTCTGTTATCGTATCGTTTTTCGCATTGGATTTCCGTTCGTTCTATTTTCTTTGTGGGGTCGGGTCTTGCTGTGCGCCATGCACCTGACGTACACCTATTTTCTCTGGTGTACGTCAGACTTAGATGAAGAACAGGTTCAGTTGGGAGATCTCCAGGAGCCAGATGATTCTCAGTCGGAGTACCTTGCAGACGTAGCAGAAGAAGAAGTTGAAGCTTAGTTATTGGTCCTCCGTTTTCTTTTGTACTACCTTTCATTTCTATTTGATCAGTGTATTTTGTATCTTTTCAGTATTCATTTGTTCATATTTGTATAAGGGCGTGTTTGACCCATATTTTTATGTCTGGGATGATTTACCTTTGAGGATATGTCTATTTCTTATTCTGGGTTGTCATTATATTCTTGCTATGTGTGATCGGGGACCTATGACTTCGTATATTATATTTTGACGCTTAGCGTATTAGATTGAGTAGAAAGAGTTATTTATTTATTTCTTCTCAATCTAATACGTCGCGGGCTTGTTCACGTTCCGGTTCCCGGATATTTTGGGAAGCGGGGCGTGACATTGTTCCTCTTGGGTTACCATGGACATGTGATTGGTTGCTACTCTATGGGGGATCAGGGGTCCTATGTTTGCGGATCATGCGGAGCTGTTGGTTGTCCTGGAAGGCATTCGCTATGTTCAGCGTATGAGCTGGAGGATTTTAGTGGTGAAAATTGACTCTCTAAATGTTATCTTCTTGGTGGACTATCCTTCTCCTTTTGCTTCATTGGCTCCTATTGCAGATGAAGTTCGCGCTGGTCTGACTATTACTGTTTGCTCTAAAGTTTCTTATGTAAAGCGCACTGGTAATGGTGTTGCTCATTCCCTAGCTAAGTCGATTAACCTACCCGTCTTAAAAAAAAAACAAGAGAGGGGGGTTGTTATTGTAGGGAGATCTGCTCAATAAAATCTTTTTGAGCTCGCGGGTGAGATTTCACGTTTGACTCGCTTCGCAACGTAGTTACTTTTTACCTAGAGGCGGTGGAAATATGAAACCCTTGCACGTCGCAATTGTCAAATCAAAATGACTTGTTCTTGGTCACAGTACCGGTACGTCCGGAACTATTTGAAGAGGCTATGCACACATCAGCCAAGCATAAAGTGGGCCTGTTTATTATTTATAGAGCGTGTTTAGCAAATCCTAAGGTCAGATTTTGATATGACTATATTTTTAACAAGACTTTGTTTTAATAAAACTGGACGTTCAGTTTTTCTAATGTTAAAGTGGGCTTTTAAGCTGATTTTGTTTTGAGCCACATCTTAATTGGTCTAAAATAAAACTAATCATCATATCATACTCCCTTTAATCGAGAGAGTTGTGGAAAAAATTTTCATGAACTATATTGCCCCTATTCTTTTTTGATATTATATTCTAATCATAAATTAACTAAATCAACTATCATTATTAATTAATCATATTACATACCACTACAATTTTGTCTAGCTTGGCCCTAAAACTTCTAATGTTATTATAAAACTCTTAATTATTAATAATGCATAATACTATATTGATAGACAATTGCAAGTTAATAAATTATTTTGGAATGAGTATAAAATATAGAATTATCCTAAAATTATATCATGACACTCACATAGGAAAATTATAAAGAGTATTCTTGCGTACATAAGTACAAACATGTAATTTTAGAAAATATTAGGATATCTAAGTGCAATAAGATATAAGTGGAGGTATATGAGTGTAACTTTCGTAAGTTATAAGCTATTTATGTTTAATTAAGTCTATAAAGATTTGAAGCCTTTGTTAAACACAATCAATATTATGTGATCCATTTGATAAATAATATACATCGTATAATATGAGGCTAGATGCTTAGCTTATATTTATATAGTACAGAAGATGTGGAAAATTTTAAGCATCATATTTTGAATAAGTCTCAAGATTTATAATTATAAATAAAATTATATACTTCGATTAGAATCATATCATATCATACTCCTTTTAAAAGAGGAAGTTGTAGAAAAACTTTCTATGGACAATATTACCCATATTTTTTAAATATTATATTTTAATCCTAACTAAACTAAATTAAATATTATTATTAATTAATTATATTATATGCTACTTCAAGTTTATCTAACTTGGTCCCTAAAAATTCTAATGTTATTGTAAAACTTTCATATTAATTATTAGTAATGTCTAATAATATATTAACAAACAATTGCATGTTAATGAATTATTAATGGAAAGAGTATAAAATATAAAATTATCCTAAAATTATATCATTATATTCATATAGGAAAATTACAAATAGTATTCTTGCGTATAGAAGGTACAGACATGTAATTTTAAAAACATTGGGATATTTAAGTGCGGCAAGATACATGTGAATGTATGTAATTGAAACTTTTATAAATTGTAAGATATTTAATTTAATTAAGCCAATAAAGATTTAAAGCCATTGTGAACCACAAGCAATAGTATGTGATACATTTGATAAATAATATTCATTATGTAATATAAGGCCAGAGGGTTAGCTTATATTTATATACTAGAGGAAATGTGGGAAAATTAAAGCATTATATTTTGAATAATCTTAAGATTTTGAATTATTTCTAAATTTATATACTTTGCTTAGAAAACTTTAGAAGAGGCTTTCGAAGGACTACTACAAAGTGTTGGGCATCATATAAATACTGGACAAATAAAATCTATGATATTAGATTGCAATAACTGGGGTTATGGAAAAAATATTTGGGTGTCATATGAGATAATGCTCATACATAATACAACGTTTTAATCTATAATCTAAGATATTGATAAATTTTCAACATAAGAATTTGTGTCAAGATATATGCTTGAGATTTGGGAAAGCTGAGAGTGGAGAGATTTGGGATATGAATTGTGGCTTTTGTGACTTGTGCTTTAGTTTTGGTTTCCAAACACGACCTAATACCAAGCCCACAATCAAATTAAAAATGACTCTATTTTGTTATACCAACCAATATTTTCGATAATGATCAATATATGAGAAAAAAAAATCCCCAAATAAAAAAATAATATAAAACCAAAAAAATTATTAAGATAATGTATTTAACCTTTTATATCAGGTGATAGAGCGATATATCAGCCAATATTTCATATATTGCTTATAAGAGCAATATTTACAGGTAATTTAGATAGCATTTCATTGATTTTAAATCTCCAATAATTCTATATTATTCCCTTAAAATTTTGGAATTGCTTATAATTTAGGTACTAATATAGAATTATAAAATAGTTGAGCTAAATTTAAAAGAATAGTTAATTCTTTAAAAACGCTCTCAAGTATGGGGAATGTCTCAAAAAAACCACTCAACTAATTTAATTTGACAGAGCCTCCTAACTATAGAGGTGTTGTAGATAACCCTCTCAACTTTGGTGCGTTTTTAGAAAACATCATTCGACTTAGCATGTCTTATAAAAACTCTCCTGGTCTTTTACACATCTCTTAACAAACTCCCTTAATGTAAAAAACTTTAATAAGTGATTTTGTCAAAATGCCCTATTAAAGAAAACCATTTTAGTTAAAAGAAACTCTCAACCGATAATAAAAGGATAACAACCAATTTACAATTCTTTTTAACTCTAAATCTTCACTTTTTCTTTCATCTAGCAAAAAACCAAGCTAATTCTTTTATGGTTGAGGGATATTTTGGTCTTTCCAAGTCAAGTACTTATCACATAATGAATTCGACTCAATGACATTAGCTTTGAGGGGTTAATTGAGAAAAGTTTATAAGATTAAATCAAAATTTTAAAGTTGAGATAGATTAACTATAACACCCCAAATTTGACGAACAAACATTTACTCATTTCAAGTAGTTAGGGGGGGATGCATTTTTTAACATTTTCCCCATAGTTGAGGGGATGTTTCCTAAAATTAACCCTTAAAAGAGTATAATTTAAGACACATATGACATAAATCTTATAGGAGTGGATTTTATAGCAAGTCTATCAGTATCTCTGGAAATCTTTTGCTACAAAATTCGCAGAGAGAAATTTAATCTTTATTTGGGATGCCTATGTGATCCTTATGGTTCTCCTTATCTTTTATGATTTGTAATAAATTATTTAACAAAATAAATTAAG
>NC_033799.1:15622228-15652885 GCF_001876935.1 Asparagus officinalis | reverse complement strand
TGATCCTTATGGTTCTCCTTATCTTTTATGATTTGTAATAAATTATTTAACAAAATAAATTAAGTTATTCATTTTATATGTCTCACTTTTATGAATCTTATCTTTTATGATTTGTAATAAATTATTTAACAAAATAAATTAAGTTATTCATTTTATATGTCTCACTTTTATGAATCATACAGTTTGGATATGAGTGTTATTAGATTCTTTTAACTCTTTAGCTTAATTTTTTGGATATTATTTAATATTGGATAGATCTATATTATTTTGTTAAAATATAATCCATATGTGTACAAAATATATTTAAATCATTCTCAAATTATATTTTATAATTTTTTAAAATTAGAGAGTAATCATTTTGATAAATTAATTAATTAGTTGATAAGATGTATGAAGATTATAATATCAGATTTTGGAATTGATCACATAATTTATATTTTCTTTCTTGATTGAATTTGTACATTCTAACTTTGAAAATTCTATAAAATGGTTTTTGAATATTTATAATACTCGGTCGCCAGATAATAGAAAGTGGAAGTAGACAATATGTGTGAGTGATTTCTTTATAATTAAACAAAATCTTCTATGACCAGATAAACATATCATTTTACATTGATGAGTTTAAGATTTATTTTTTCATTAATAATAATAGTTTTTAAGATATTGGTGCTTACATCATTAATATTTTAAAATAAGAATTCCAAATCATTAAATTGCTCTTAGATCATTAATACTTTAGGACTTTAAAGCTCACTAATTATGTGTAAGGTAGAGTGTTGAAACCAACAAAATTTTATATATTAAAATATCTAAAACTTTTTAATATATTATGATAATCATAAACTTTTTTGCAACTATGTTATAGTAAATACATAAACTAAAAATTAACAATTGTAATATTTAATAACGTGCATTGCACGTGCATTCCACCTAGTTTACTTTAAAACAAGGAGTTGGCCTAATTTTAGGGTAGTTGCCAAACAGGCATTTATATTGTTGAGATGAAGATACCGTCTCTTTTTTCATTTGACAATAAGCACCGTTTAAAGTTGCACATTTCAGTGGGTAAAAATCTTTAAAATTGCAATCTAATGACTTAATGGAATTGAATATCATATTGCTTGCTCAACATTGTGCATTTAAACATACATAAATATGTTGTGGTTTATAAATGAATTTCTCATTTTAATTTCATCCGAACTTTGGGCGCATGGTTGAGGCGTAATCAGCAGAGGGAATAGTTTTGCATGTGCTCCGCCCAAGTAACTCGGTCAGTTTTAAGAGGTTTTCACTGTTCATTCAACAATATTCTTGCAGTGATACGGAAAAGGCTGCGCCTTTTGATTAGACAAGGGAAGAGGAAATGGGGACTCGTGCCTGTTATCGATCATCAACCGTGTTGCTGTTCCATGGGCCCACACAATTGCTAGATCAAAATTCAAGCTAATTTATCTCTGCGGTTTTGTCAATTTAGACCCCCACATCTTCTTTAACCATATACCAAACCCTTAAAATCTTTTTATTAATTTCCGAATTAGACCCCCACATCTTCTTTAACCATATACTTATGCCTGTCCTTTCGTTTATAGACTGGTCCAATTGGGGGTGGGGGGAGCTCGAAGCATACGAAATAATTGCACCGGTTCGATTGCTCATCCACAAGCTTCTACCCCAAATTAGGGCAAGAGCCCAATGAAAGCATTTGAGGCCAGGATCAACAATGCCGGGCCCTAATCTTAGTTAAACCGTTCGTATAGTAGCCCACCCCAACCCGACCCGGCCCAATCAAACGAGCTCGCTTCCATCACTCATCTCCCCTCTTCTCCCTTCACTCCTCTCTCCAAAAACCCTAACCCTAGACTCAACCTCCACCCCCTCTCCAGGGAGCGCCGTCGCAGTCTCCGCATCTCGTCGTCCATTCCCGATGCGAACGAGGGGGCGAAGGTGGAGTACACTCCGTGGCTCATCGTCGGCCTCGGCAACCCAGGGAGCAAGTACCACGGAACAAGACACAATGTGAAAGATCGAATTTTTTTTTTCAACTTGTGTTTCTTCGCATAATTACCCCGTATTGTATTCGCAAATTCATCCCCATACTCTAGACACTTGCTTCTTTAACCTCAAGATTTTGCCGTATTGCAATCAGGCAGAAGTTTTTTTGCACCCTCAATTGTCAAATATCACCAATATATCATATATCCCTGAATAAGTTAAGGTTAATTGCAAACAGACCTCTTGTCATATCACCCAATTGCAAATAGAACCCCTGTTGTTCTATTTGTTGAAAATAGACTCCTGCAGTTCTATTTTTTGTGAATAGTTCCCTTGTAGTATTGACTCTTTTAGAAGTAATTGTAAATAAAAAAAGGCAATTGGGAGTCTATCCTCACCAAGACCAAGACCAAGACCAATAGAACTATAGGGGGTCTATCGACCTTCTCAAACATTTTTAATGATTTTAATAGTCAGAAAGGGGGGGAAAAACACTCAGGTGGTCTGTTTGCAGCAAATAGAACTAGATGGGGTCTATCTACTACAAATAGAACTAACGGGGGCTCCATTCACAATTGCGTTATACTACAGGGGCTCTGTTTGCAATTAACCCAATACATTAATTAGGTTTATTAATTTATTATGCAGAGAGAAGGGAATTTAGCAAGTGTTTCCTCTCTCTCTATCTAATTTAAATCAATAAAATTAATTAAGTTAATCAGGGGAATATTTGTGATATTGAAAATTGAGGGGTAGGAAAAACCAATGTGCGAGATTTGGGGGGTAAATTTGCAAATACTGTAGGTTGTTAGCTGTATATGCAAAAATATTTTCAAATTTTGGAGTAAATATTCAATCTTTTTGTTGATTTGTTGATACTTTTGGGGGCAGGTTGGGTTTGAGATGGTGGATAGGATTTCACAAGATGAGAAGATCCCACTGAATACGATCCAATCCAAGGCTTTGATAGGAGTTGGTATTTAATTTTAGTTCTGTTTTGGTGCCTTTTTTGTTGGGAGTACTGGTGATTGATTGACTGTGGATTATGCAGGTGCAATTGGGCAAGTTCCGATTTTGCTGGTGAAGCCGCAGGCTTACATGAACTTCAGTGGCGAGTCGGTTGGTGCTTATGTTTGATTTTTTATTTAAATTTTGTTAGGATTATTTTTATTCTTTGCTAAACGTATTGAAAAGGATGGGATGAAATTGATTTTCACTGTTCTCCCATTGTACTGAGTGGTGTTTTTTTTGCTAATTTATTAACCATGCTCAGAGACCATTAAGTTGTGATGCTACTCAGTGTAATATTTCAATTGGTACTTGGTAGACATTGAGATGATTTTTACCCCTTTTTCTTCATGCACACATTCACCAGCCCCTATGCAAGTGCCTTATTCTAAGGGCTGCTCATAAACCCAGCACCCAAGTAGTTGAGGCCCTTGTGGCTGGTATTTTAATCAGGAATAATTTTTATTCAATGGGGATTATAACTTTGTGTCACTTCAGCCTGAAAGATTTGTAGCAGAAAACACTGTCTGTGTAAACATTAAAGCCGTAGCAATTGATATCCACAAACGTTCATTACTATGACATATATCCTAGGTTACCAGGACATTTCATCTAGGCTCCCGTATCCGTGTCTGACACTTTCCGTATCTGTATCCGTGTCTGAAACTCTTTGGACACTTCTTGAATATATACACATTTATTCAGATGTGTACTCCGTTATATAGCACATGTTTTAGTTTAAATAACTTGTGATATGCTTCTTGGATGTATATCGTACACTTCACCTCAACTTTATGCAAACTTGTTGGACTTAGATGGGTTCATTTTAGCACATACCTAGTTCATAAGCATGATTTTAAGTGGCCATTGAGTATCTATTTGAAAAACACGCACTTTTTTAATTTATAATCTACTCAATAAAATAATATAAAAATATTATAGGGATTTTAGTTCTCATATTATGTGAATGAAAAACAATATCAATCTCTTATAGATTATTAATTTAAATATGTATGTATATAGCCATATCCCGGTAGCCTACCTTTTTCAAATTTGCTGTGTCCCGTATCCTTACCAGTGACTGTGTCCACACCTGTATCCGTGCTGCATTGCATATACCAGTATAGGTGTATACTAAATTTGAAATGAATAACTGTATGTTGAATCTTATATTTTCCGTTGATTTAGAGGCGTAAATTCATGTTCATGTTGTCTTCATTTGTTACTAGTTGATTGAACTAAATTCTTTCTTTCCCTTCTGCATCTCCGTTATTTGATGTGAATCTAATTAAGTGTTCTATTTTCATTGGAAGGTTGGGCCACTTGCTGCATATTACCAGGTTCCCTTGCGACATGTCCTACTGGTATACTTCATATGATCAAATGCTATGTTGAAAAATTGCTTGCTGAATTTACAGAATTTACCATTTATCAGCTATCAGTATCCTTTCCATCTAAATGCCATATTTGGTTGTTTCAGATCTATGATGAAATGAGCTTACCAAATGGTGTCATGAGGCTTCAACCAAAGGGAGGCCATGGGCATCATAATGGGTAATACACTTCGAATATGGTTCTTTTACCTGATTATATTATGTGTTTTTTCCTTTGTAGATTTGGTGTGATATTAAGTTTGGCACCTACTCAGGTTGCAAGCTTGGCTTAGAATTGCATCCATCTTTGTGTGGAGCCTTCCCCTGATTGCTCGGTTCTCTTTCTTTTTGACAAAGTTTTATTGTTTATACTTGTGTGTTTTGCAGAGTGAAAAGCGTCATGGAACACTTGGATGGTTGTCGTGACTTTCCGAGGCTATGCATAGGTTGGTCAACTACTTCTTTGGATGTTAGTGTGGTTATGTTCTCTGCAAGCTAAGACTAGTAATGATTGTAGGCATTGGGAACCCACCTGGGTCTATGGACATGAGAGCTTATTTGCTACAGAAATTTAGTTCCGAGGAACGCACACAGGTAGTCTTTTTATCCTGTGCTCCATATCTTGTTGTTTGTCGTCATGTTTTTATTTCTTTTTTTTTGGTTACAAATATGTAGGATGACACTATGCTTACTGCTTACATGAGCTTGTGTCTGCTTTTAATGTGCTATTTTTGGGCTCATTTTGTTTCACTACCATCAGCAATGTGCTTGACATATTTTCCTTCTCTCAGGGATTACAAGGAGGGAAATATGCTTGTACTTGAAAATTCTGTTCTGGATCTATGAAATGAACAGACAAAAAAGGATTAAAGTGGATTACCTGAGCCATTTTGCCATAAGTTGTTTTCCTGTTTATATACCGCCACTCTGACTGAAAAAAAAGAAAAAAAAAGAAAAAGAAAAAGAAAAAGAAAATAAAAACCTGACTGGATCACGTAGAAAGTATCTATAGGTTAATAGGTCATTTGTCCATTTCTGGCAGATGAACTATTCTAAGTCCTACATTTTGTGCTCAATGGTTTTTGGAAATCTGCTAGACCGCTACATTATGAAATGGCAGAAATGCTTATCCCATCCACAGGTTTTACAACTCAAATTGTTATCAGTAACAGCTATTTCCAACACCATATGGATTATGATATGATTTGGAATTTGACATTCCATAAGGTGTTCTACTAGAGGTTTTGTTTAATGATAATTGATTGCAAACTTCCATTCCTGTTGTTGTTTTCTTAGGCGATCTCTAAAGAAAGAATTTTGGTTGATTAGGCAGCAATTGAAATTTAGTTTCGCGTTAGGTGGGGTCATTGTACTGCTGAAACTTAAAACTTCCAGTGATGACACGAAGGATATCAGCATATAACCTGTGCACATATGTTCGTGAGATGAGATCCATATGACTAGAATGTCTTTGAGGGTAGAGTTGTGAGTTGTAACTTATCTTAAGCATGGTGTCGTTTGTCTACATCCATGAACTAATAAAATGTCTTGAGGTTTTGAGGAAAGAAATCTGAGTCTCTTCAGGAAACTACAAAGAAACAAAATCTTGATCACAAGAATATGAAGGTATCAGTAAGCGTCTCATGAAAAAAGGTGGACGGTTTTCAATCAAATTAAACACTTCAACTTCTTTACCTCATGTGTGCAAAGAGGATACCACAAAGTGTTCATGTACACCAAAGCATAAACCCATTATATGCACAAAGGTACCTAATAATTCTGACCTATAAAAAACAACATAAATAGCAAACAGTGGCTAGTTACAATTATCTTGAGAGTTCATGTATGCATAAGGCATGCATAAATTCTTAATGCTGTCTCTCAAACTCTAATTGGGTTATATTCCTGATAGAATATCGACTCAGCTAAACCATCTAAGTAGCTTTGCACTTGATAAACAAGTTGTTTAATTCCTACACGTGAGAATTGGGTAGTCGTCAAAAGTTTATTTAGTAAGACGCCAATAATCTGAAAGGGATCTTTTAAGTAGCTTGAGAGCCTAGTCCACTGGCTATAGCTTCCATCTTTGTTCTCTCTGCATTCGTAGGATTTAACACCTAAGAATAATATTTGACTTTTTTATACAAGAAAATTTTGAATTTGGAAGTTTGCTGTATGAGTAGCTTGTTAGTAGATAGTATAGTCATTAGCGTACTAATAGCGGTTGCCACCTTCAACGACTTCTCGGATAAATAAGACCCATATCTGAACCCATCTGAAAAGTACTGGTTCAATTGTTGGCTGATCTGTAACTCATCTACACCTTCAGCAACTTCTCAGATAAACAAGACCCATATCTGAACTGAAAAGTACTGGTTCAATTGTTGGCTGATCTGTAACTCAAGATGAGCCCAAGTCGAATCCTTATGGTGTAAAATGCCCAATGAAGACAGGAAGAATGATGTCTATGCGTGAACATTCTCAAGCGTTTGTTAGTTGTTATCACAGCACAATGAATTTTACTACTCTTGAACTAATACTGATGAATACCCCATCAATCATATCATTAGCTAACATGAGTATTTTTTTTTTCGTTTCTATAGTTCTTAAAAGTATAAATATTCCATTTTCTTGTTGCCTCTAGGTGGACTCTGCTTTGGAGCAAGGGATGGAGGCTGTGAGGACTCTCGTACTCAGAGGTTTCAACGGAAGCATCAATCGGTTCAATCTGACACAGAAGTACAAGTATCACAAAGTTTAGTGCGGTTCAGTTACGTCCATAATTCTTCTGAAGAGTAGATCTACCATTTGTATACTTGCATATACAAACACTAGGTCCAGTGCTCCTGCAAATTTGGTTGCATAGTGTGTGTATCATATATTCAATTTTTCCTCGTTTAGTGAAAGAGCAGATCATGTATTCATAGCAATTTCATATATTTTAACTGTTTTGTAATATTCTGAGGATCTAAAGGTCTTGAGATGCATGAAAATGAGTTTTGCTTTGTGTAGAAGATCTGATAATTCCTCACATCTGACTCGGATCGAAGTGATCTATCTCAAGTCCAGTGTATAGAGCTTCAGGCAAGCTGTTTTGGCTAATGACGACATACAACCACAATCTGAGCAGCATAATGACCTTAGTCTCGGCATCAATCCTTGCTCCCGTCGTTGGATTTGGATGATTAAGAGGATGCAGCCATCGCTTATCGTCCACCTTCAAATCCTTAATTGTTTCTTTGGGTTTTTCCACAGTAACCTACACTTTATCCTATTTTTCATATGCAGCTTCAAAATCTTTATATTTGAAATCTAAACCCGTAAATCCATTAGGTTTTTAAATGTTGGTGCTGCATAAAACAACTTAATAGATTTGGGCGTCTAAATTACAAATATAAAGATTTGAGGGACACGGACTACCAACCAACTTGGAAAATGACATGTCAAGAAAAATGAGCGATGAAATCCATTTATTTTGTTGTGACCAACGGAGTAACAGGGTGTGACTCATACCACTACAGCTGCTGTAGAAGCTCTCATATAAATATTTTTTTTGCTAGTAATTTTCCCCCCCACATTAACATTATATATGCCTGGAGATTAACTCTACCCTTCCCCAAATGTACAAAGATTGCTCGATGACTTGTTCTCAGCCGGCCCACTCCGAGAATCTCACATAGCAAGTCCAATTTTGTAGCCGTTACAAACGAAGCCAACCGTCCCAAACAAACAAAAAAACCCCACCAAACCTAACCGAACCCCTTTAAATTTTCGACCGTTGCAAACCCCTCAAAGCCATCAAAGCGAACGAAAACCAAGAGCACCCCCCCTCTCGTTCTCTCAATGCTTGAGCTGATGGGAGCACCATCATACCTCCAAGATCTCAATCTCAACTCGCAACACCCTTTTCGCCGAGGTCCGATGTACTCGGCCTACGCCGAGCTCAGAGAATGGAAGCTCAGAACAAAGAACCTGAAATTACGTAGCAGCCCTCTCCCTCCTCCAACTCCGTCAAGGAAACCAAGCCCCCCGATGGTCTCACGATCCATCCAAGATTTCTCAATGGCCTTCAGGAAAGAAAACAAGAAGCCCCCTTCAAACCCGAAGCGCGGGCACGCGCCATTCGGCACCCCGCCTCCTGCAACCCCGAAGCACGTGTCGACGAGGGCATCAGGTGGGGTTATGTGCTCCCCGATGAGGAAGAGCTATTCTTGTCTCAAGGAGTTGAAGGAATGTTCTATGGTCGCGAGTTCGGCCGTTCATGCTGAAGGGAGGAGGAAGAATTCTGGGAACTTGAGGAGGCAGAAGCAGTCTACGATGGCGGCTGAATCCGCGATGAGCGTGTCATGGATGGGATGATCGGATCTGGGATTCTTGGTATTTTGTTAAATTTGTTTATTTTTTGATTGGTTTAATTAGATTCTATTTTGTTGCTTTATCTTATGTTTGGTCTTTTGCAATAAAATTCATAGTTGGCACCGCGGCTACATTTAGAGCAAATTAGTAGTTCCTATTGATCCTGTTTTGCTCCTAATTTTTTTTACTGTGAATTGATTTCTAATACTGGGTAGATTCTCTTCGGAATGTTAACATCAAGAAAAGTTAGTGAAGAATGATTAACTAAAAGCTAGATTGCTTTATGTGAACAGCGGGGTGTCTCGCTGGCGCGAGTGTCTCGTGCGGGCTTCGAGACGGCCAACGAGATTTTTCAGATGCGGTTTTTTGGGCCTGTTTTCGGGTCTAATTCTTTGGGTATAAATAGGAACTCGTTCCTAGGGTTTCCTAGAGGGGTTTTTGAGGTTTTAGACGGTTGCAGAGAGAGTTTTTCAGATCTAAATGGTGAGATCTTGAGGAGAGAAAAGAGAGAGAACTTGGAGCGATTGTACAAGAAAGATGTCAGTTTTCTTGGGTAAAATCGAAACCTCTTCTCTTTGGGACGAGCTTGCTGGTTGTGCAAGTGGGCGGTGTTCTCCTTCATAGTGAAATCTCCCATCACTCCTTCTTGTGAACGTAGGCAAGTTTGCAGAACCACGTAAATCTCGTGTCTTTATTGTTTTTCTGTGTGTTGGCTATTGCTTGTTGGTTTCCTCGATATTCAGACCTAGATCTGATATTGAGAAGAGTGTATATCTCACCTTGCTGAGATATATTATTCCTGTTATTATTTCCATCGCGAAACAGGAACATCGAGATTGACTTGTGTTTTGTAAAAACAAAAACCAAAGCTTTCTCTCAAGGTGGGCGTGTCGTGCCCCTAAGAATTGGTATCAGAGCCTCTTGATCAGATTGGTGGTGACAGAACTTCTATTTTGAGGTGATGCTTGGTTATTATGTGGTGCACACAAGGTGTTTGTTGAAATTCCTGAGAGAAGCGGATTTACTAAAACAAGCGAAGAATGACGTCTACCAATAAAACAGTCAAAGTGGGAAAGTATAAGATTGAAAAGTTCAATGGGAAGAATGATTTTTCCTATTAGAGGATGCAAATAAAAAACTCGTTGATTTCGCAGAAATTACACAAGGCTTTGGTAGGAAAAGAAAAGAAGTACAAATATATATCAGATGAGGATTGAGAAGAGTTAGATCTCGAAGCACGAGTATCAGTTATCCTATGCCTTGAGAGAGATGTAGCTTTTTTGGTGGATGGAGAGGAAACGACTGCGGGTGTGTGGTCAAAGTTAGAGAGTATCTTCATGACGAAGAGTCTAACAAATCGGATCTATTTAAAATCCAAATTGTATATTTGCAAGATGGAGGAAGGATCAATAATCCGGAAATACATTAACAAGTTCGATAGGATTATATCAGATTTGAAGGACATTGATGTGACAGTAGAAGATGAGGATCAAACACTTCTGCTATTTTTTTCTTTACCGAAGTCTCATGAAAACCTGGTACAAACATTAATATTTGTAGATGACAATTTGAAGATGAATGAGACTAGAATGATGCTTCTAGCGGATGATCTTCGAAAAATTACAACTAGTGTTATGGCCACTAGTGGTAACAAGGAGCAAGCACATGGATTGTTTGTAAGAGGAAGGAGCAATGAGTGAGAAAAAGGTAAGGGAGAAAAGTCTAAATCGAAATCGAGACCTCTTGCAGGAAGATCATGTTTCAAATACGATGAGCTTGGACATTTTAAGGTTGACTGTCCTAACAAGAGAGTAGGTGGGAAGAAGAACAACAATAAGACCGAGAGAAGAGAAGGCAAGAAAGAGACGAGTTATGTCTCGGAGGAAAGGAGCGAAAAAGAATGCTACACCGTTACGTGTGGTAAAGATACCTCCGGTAAGTGGATTCTTGATTTAGGTTACTCTTACCATATTTACCCAAATAGGAAGTGGTTTACTACCTATAGAAGCATAGATGGTGAAATCGTATTGATAGTGAATAACCATGTTTGTAAAATGATGATGCTTGGTGATATCAAAATCAAGATGCATAATAGAGTGATCAGAACCCTGACAGATGTGAGACATGTTTTCGACTTGCGGAAGAATCTTATCTTAGTTGGTGCTTTAGACTCCGGTTGCTGCAAGATAGTTACAAAAAATAGAGTAAAGAAGGTTGTTCGAGGTTCCTTAGTAGTGATGAAGGGCATTCATCACGGTTATATACTCTCTCGGGTACGATAGTGACTAGAAATGCAGCGGTTGTAACTAATGAAAGTGGTGGAGACCCATGTGAGCACACTTGGTTATGGCATATGCGGTTTGGGTACATGTCAGAGAAGAGTTCAGATCTGCTCGGTAAAGAAGGCTTGTTGAAAAACATGAAGAAATATTACATGGATTTTTGCGAGAATTGTGTGTACGGAAAGACGCCTAGGGTCCAGTTCTTGAAAAGCAAGCACAAGAGCAGAGGTATATTAGACTATATACATATAGATGTTTGGGGTCCGGTTCCGACAATTTTCAAGGACGGTTCCAGGTATTTTGTCTCGTTTATAGATGATTATTCTAGGTATGCTTGGGTTTATTTTCTTAAGCATAAGAATTAGGTATTCGAGATATTCGAGAAGTGGAAAACAATGGTTAAGAATAGAACAAGCAAGAAATTGAAGACACTGAGATCTAATAACGGTACAGAGTATACAGATGGTGCTTTCAAGAAGTTCTATGATCAGGAGGGTATTGCTCGATACTGGACAGTCAGGTCTACACCACAACAGAATGGAGTCGCAGAGAGACTGAACCGTATATTGCGGGAGAAAGCAATGTGTATGCGATTATATGCTGGTTTGGATAAAGAATGATGGACAGAAGCGGTTACTACAGCTTGTTACATAGTGAATCGTTCTTCACATTCGATATTAGATGGTGATGTACCCTATCGGGTATGGTCAGGGGAACATGCAGATTACGATAGGCTTAGGATTTTCGGATGTACAACCTATTATCACGTCAACAAGGAAAAGCTTAGCGCGAGGGCCAAAAATGTAATATTCTTTGGGTATGCAAAGGGCGTAAAAGGCTATAGCCTTTGTTACAGAAGATGTTACCCTATCGGGTATGGTCACGGGAACATGCAGATTACGATAGGCTTAGGATTTTCGGATGTACAACCTATTATCACGTCAACAAGGAAAAGCTTGGCGCGAGGGCCAAAAATGTAATATTCTTGGGGTATGCAAAGGGCGTAAAAGGCTATAGCCTTTGTTACAGAAGATTTTAAGTTCGTGATCAGCAGAGATGTTACCTTAGATGATAAATTCATGATAGCATTATCAAAAGCTAGGACGTCCGATGATGATGGTGTTGAGACTATTAGGATCTCAAAATCCCAGATGATTAAGATAGAACCTAAAGGTTCTGGTAGTGTTCAAGTGTGAAATCATGGAGACACTCGGGAAAAGAGTGATGATGAGTTTGAACAGGAGGAGGTTCAGCAAAAAATATACAAACACTACAACAACAGCTCGAAAACAGTTTGGCTTCTACTAGGTCAAGACGAGCATACAAGCAGGTTTAGAAGTTGGGGTCAGACCAGCCTCTGAAGGACTATGGGCAGGTAAATTTGGTTGAGTACGCACTCTCGGTAGAGGATGATGAGCCGGTCACCTTTAAAGAAGCTATTCGGGACATGGATAGTTAGAGTTGGTTGGCTGCGATGGAGGAAGAGATGAAATCTCTCCTGAAGAACCAAATATGAGAGGTAGTCCCATTGTCCGTAGGGAGGAAAGCTATTGGTTGTAAGTGAATGTACAAGAGAAAGAAGGATCCTTTCAATCTCGACGGTACAAGGTATAAGACTAGACTAATGGCTAAGGGGTTTGCACAAAGAGAGGGTGTGGGTTACAATGAGATTTTTTCTCTGGTGATGAAAACACACATCTATTCGGGTGCTATTGAGTATTATTGCTCATGGTGATCTTGAGCTGGAACAACTTGATGTCAAAACGACCTTCTTGCACGAAGACTTAGAGTAGGAAATCTATATGCATCAGCCTGAGGGTTACAAGGTTGAGGATAAGAAGAATCATATATGTCACTTGAGGAAATCAATTTATGGATTGAAACAATCTCCTCGACAGTGGTACAAGTGATTTGACTTATTCATGATAAAGCATGGGTTCTCTAGAAGTGATTATGACTGTTGTGTCTACATTCGAAAGCTTCGTGGAGATGATTATATCTATCTTTTTTTGTATGTGGATGACATGCTTATTGCTTCGAGAAGCAAGGTAGAGATAGATATGTTAAAATCTCAACTTGGCAAAGAGTTTGAGATGAATGATATGAGCACTGCTAAAAAAATACTGGGTATGAAGATTAGAAGGGAGCGGGCAAATCAACGATTGTTCTTGAGTCACAAGGGCTATATTAAGCAGATTATCGCAAGGTTTGAGATGCAAAGTGTTAAGTCAGTAGTGACTCCATTGGCTTCACACTTCAGACTCTTAGGTAAACAATCTCTCACTATAATGGAAGAGAAGACACACATAGAACGTGTACCTTATGCTATTGCAGTTGGCAGTTTAATGTACGTAATGATGTGTACACATCTAGATATTTCACAGTCGGTCAATGTTATTAGTAGGTTCATGGCGAATCTAAAAAAGACACATTGGGAAGCAGTAAAATGGGTCCTGAGGTACTTGAAGGGTACCGTTGATACGGGTCTGTGCTTTGGTGGAGATACGTATCAGATTGATGGGTTTGTGGACTCAGATTATGCGAGCGATCTAGACAGACGATGATCTACTACTGGTTTTGTGTTTAGAATATATGGTGCTCCAGTTAGTTGACGATCGATGTTACAGGCTACAGTGATACTTTCTACTACAGAGGTAAAAGAAGCATTGTGGTTGTGGGGTCTTCTAGATAATTTAGGGGTTGAGCAGGATTGTGTGAACTTGTAGTGTAATAGTTAGAGTGCGATTCGCTCCAGTTAGTTGACGATCGATGTTACAGTCTATAGTGATACTTTCTACTACAGAGGTTGAGTACATGACCATGACAGAGGGAGTGAAGGAAGCATTGTGATTGTGGGGTCTTCTAGATGATTTGGGGATTGAGCAAGATTGTGTGAACTTGTGGTGTGATAGTCAGAGTGCGATTTATTTGGCTAAGAATCAAGTTCATCATGCTCGTACCAAGCATATTGACATCAAGTATCATCTTGTGCTGGATGTCATAGAGGAAGGTGATATTTTTCTCATGAAGGTGCACACAAATGAAAATCCCACAGACATGTTGACCAAGGTGGTGACAGATAGTAAGTTTCAGCATTATTTGGACTTGATTCATATCAGCTCGTGTTGATCTGTCCAAGAGGGCATGGCCTTTCGGGATGGTGATGGGGTGAGGTGGAGACTATATGGAGACTATTCGGAACTACGGTTAGCTTGATCCCGGTCAGAGGGTACGTAGGCAGCTATGGTATAATGGTGCAGCTGGTTTTGGTCTGGTTTGGTGTTTTAGATCTCTCTTGTGATGCTCGCAGCATTCCTTTAGTGTTTGTACAAAATTTGAGGTTTATCAAATAATATACGAGGTGGAGAATTGTGAACAACATGGTATCTTGCCCGCGAGACATCAAATGGTGTCTCGCCAGTGTGAGTGTGTCTCACGCGTGAGACACAAAAGGTGTCTCGCGCAGGCTCCGAGACAGCCGACGTGATTTTTCAGATACGGTTTTTTGGGCATGTTTTCGGGTCTAATTCTTTGGGTATAAATAAGAACTCGTTCCTAGGGTTTCCTAGAGGGTTTTCTGAGGTTTTAGGCGGCTGCAGAGAGAGTTTTTCAGATCTAAAAGGTGAGATCTTAAGGAGAGAAAAGAGAGAGAACTTGGAGCGATTATACAAGAAAGATATCAGTTTTTTGGGTAAAATCGAAGCCTCTTCTCTTTGGGACGAGCTTGCTGGTTGTGCAAGTCGTCGGTGTTCTCCTTCACAGTGGAATTTCCCATCATCCTTTCCCGTGGACGTAGGCAAGTTTGCCGAACCACGTAAATCTTGTGTCTTTATTGTTTTTCTGTGTGTTGGTTATTTGCTTATTGGTTTTCTCGATATTCAGACCTAGATCTGATATTGAGAAGAGTGTATATCTCACATTGCTGAGATATATTACTTCTGTTCTTGTTAGACCTAGATCTGATATTGAGAAGAGTGTATATCTCACATTGCTGAGATATATTACTTCTGTTCTTGTTTCCATCGCGAAACAGGAACTATATCTCACATTGCTGAGATATATTACTTCTGTTCTTGTTTCCATCGCGAAACAGGAACATCGAGATTGACTTGTGTTTTGTGAAAATAAAAGCCAAACCTTTCTCTCGAGGTGATTCGCTTCCGCGGCGAGGTGGGCGTGTCGTGCCCCAACACTTTATAACTCAATGTAGCTGGCAATCAATCTTAGACATGAAGAACGTGCCTTTGGCTTTATGCAGCTGTTCCTTTTTTCAAAATTGTAGAAGTGTATGCGTTTGAAGGAAATAAAAGCATTTGGCTTGAGATATTACCATGACTAAACTATAGGGTTTACAGTATAGGCGGTGATTAAAAAGAATACTAGCTACATGATTCTAAAAGCATAGTAATTTTTTTTCTGGATATGTATGATGCGATAATCGTCTCACTTACTTGAAGAGTATATCAAATTTTGACATGCACAATGAGACACGAAAATTTGATCGCCACCTATTTAAATGCTACGTGGATAGCCCCTTGGTCATCCTAAAAGGCGAGGAAGATACATTATCAAGCTCACTAAAGACTTATTGCATCCGCATCGAATTATGTGTAACATTAGTCATGAATACATTCTCATGTTGCACTTGAGTTGCGCATAACACTTTCTTACTCTTTCAAGACCTAGTATTTCCTCCAAATCTATAGGGCGCTGTGGTGGGGGTCACCTTCAAATGGTGATATATTGCTTAATCAAGCCATCTGCAAAAATTTAGCTATTTAGAGCGTCGACAATTGAGAAATAACAAACTTCTCCTTAGAACAGTCTTCAATACTATTAAAATGTTAGGAAAACAAGGTGATTGATTGACCTTCTCCCCTTTCTCTGTAGATAAAATAGATTAATAAGACAAATAATAACAAAATGATCAAAAGAATATTCAGCAGGACAACAGTATTTTAATGTGGAAAGCTCTTCAACAGAAGGTAAAAACAACTGGACCTAGTCTAGAAAAAATCTTCCACTATGAAAATAATAGGCACACAAGTTTCCTCTCTAGACACTTGGTTAGAGATACACCAACAACAAATATGATAGGAAAGAGAACTTCTTCTACACCGAAGAAGGAATACAAAAGACTAACTCTCTTTCTTTTTCTCTCTCTCTCTTTTGTCTCTCTCTCAAGTTCTCTGTGAGTTGAGTTGTTTTACTTGTTGCTTTGCATCTTCAATCGGAGAACTCCAAAGCCATTTATATACGATTGTCAGTGCATTTATCAAGTCCACAAAAGCGGACTTATGCAGCACACAAAGGTGGACTTTTATCTTCACATTTGCAATTTATTCAACATTGCAAACATGGTCTTCTCCTTATTAACCGTGAAAAAGACAATTCCCTTAAAAATGGTGAGCTACTACTTTGTAGCCCTCAATTGTTCATGTGAAACACCATGGCTTCCACCGTCCCACATTTACTGTCATGTTACCTCCAAATGAGGCGGGACTCATATAATAATTCTCCTTCTCCCGACTATTTAGAGAGGTCCATTCTAGTGAGCTTTATGCAGAGGTCAAACTTATCCTTGGGAACGACCTTCATCATCATATCGACAGGTGTTTAGGAGAAAATTAAAAGAAGAAAATGAAGAATTGAATTTGCAGTATTCTCTCTAACAGTCTTAGAAAAAGAATTAATTACAATTCTCTCAATGCAATCTCTCTCTAACAAATTTAAAAAAAATTATAATATTCTTATATCAGATTCCTGATTTACAATAGAGAGAAAGATCGATGAAGATTTTTTTTTGTTTAAAACTGGGTTCTTCTTGGTGTCGATGGAATGTCTCCCTCGAATGCTTGCGTCGAGTTTGTTTTCCGTTAACGATCCGAACGCTTCACCTCTTGACTCGAGGTCTTGGACGAACTTGTGTGGTAAGTTTGAAACTCTTAACGAGTTAGAGAACTCTGAGCGAGTTATAACTCTATGGAAGAGTTGATTGATTTAACCGAAAATCGGTTTGTAAGCCAAGGTTGATGAAAGCTCCAAGAACAACTCTGAGGGTCTGAAAATTGCCGAGATCCTTCTTCTGCCAAAAAGCCTTGTGTCTATCTCCAAAAGATTGATCTTCAAGGAAACCCCCCAGCCCTTAACTCTGTTGAGTTTTTGATATTTATAGAGGGATTTTTAATGTAACCATTCCTTAATCTGCTCCTTAGTGGGGGTTTATGGAGTGTAACCCCTCCTTAAATCTCTCCTTAAATGAGGGTTTATGGGGGTGTAACCGCTCTCATTAAGTAAAAAAAATGGTTTTAAAACCGTTCAGGTTCTGTTTAAACCAATCAAACGTGAAATTCGCGTTCTGGAATGAACTCTGCTTCTTGATCCTGTAATGTAGAGTTAGGCTCTGCGTTTTAGGCTAAAAACACAACAACGAAAGCTGCATTTGGATCTAGAACGCAGCGATGAACCCTGTGTTTTGGGCTAAAAATGCAACAATGAAAGCTGCGTTTGGGCTGAAAATGCAGCAATGAGCCCTACGTTTGGATCAAAAGGGATCGTTGACTTATAATATCTTTTGTCAGAGCATTGCGAAGATCGTCATTTTGTAATCTTCGCTCTAGCTCCTTGAAATGTGAGAGTTTTCAAATTGTAACTCTCACTGTTGATTGTGAAGACTATTGAATCAGAGCTTTCATCGGTTATCATGAAGGTTGTCAAATTATAATCTTTCTCGATCTACGTAAAAATTTTCCGATTGTAGCCTTCATTTGCTGATATGAAAGTCATTTGATTGTTACTTTCATTGTTGAATTGTTAATGTGGAAATCGTCAGATTGTAACTTCGGTGTTTGATGAGGATAAACTATCTATTGTGATTTTTTAGACAGTCTACAGCAGGGTTCCTATCATCTTTTACAGTAGCATCTGCTTTTATTTCGTTACAGCTCATAACCAGTCGTATCTCACGACAATGTGCTTTGTTTGAGAATGATACATATTGTTCTTGCTGAGATCAATTGCGCTTTGACTGTCATAATGTACGATGTACTCGTCTCGCTTTAAACCCAATTTCTGGAGAAATCTTTTCATCCACAACATTTATTTGCCTACTTTTACAGCTGTGATATTCTCCGCTTCTGCTGTGGATAAAGCAACATGCTTTTGCAGCTTGGACTGTCAAGATACAGCTCTCCCTGCAAAAGTCAATATATATCCAAATCTTGACTTTTTGTTATGAAGATCACCTGCCATGTCTGCATCTGTATAACCTTCCAAAATTGGTTTGGAACTATCAAATATCAAGCACAACCTTCAACTACTCTTCTAGTATTTGAGAATCCACTTTATTGTTTCTCAGTGTTCTTTTCCAGGGTTTGACATATATTTGCTCACAACACCATCTGCATGAGCAATGTCCGGCAATGTGCATACGATAACATATATCAGACTCCCAATTGCATAAGAGTATGGAATATTTGCCATTACTTTCTTTTCTTCTTCAGTAGTTGGATAATCTCTCTTGCCGAGCTTAAAGTAATTTGTGAGAGGCATGCTAACAGGCTTAACACCTTTCATGCTGAATCGTTCAAGCACCGTTCAACAACTTTTCTTGATATAGTCATAATTTCTTTGCTTTCCTTCCTACCTCAATCAATCTGCATGGATCTGGCATGCTGGCCCCAAATCCTTCATGTTAAAGGACTTGGACAATTCCTTCTTCATCGATCGAATCATCTTTGTGTCCTGTCCAACTATGAGCATGTCGTCAACATAAAGTAAAAGAATGATGAAGTTATCTTCAGAGAACTTCTGGATATAGACACATGAATCTGCAATTGTACGTGTGTACCCATGACCCATCATAAATGAATCAAACTTCTTATACTACTGTTGTGGTGCCTATTTAAGCCCATAAAGACTCTTCTTTAGCTTGCAGGCCATGTTTTCCTTGCATTTTACTTTGAACCCCTCCAAATCATCATGGAGAAAAACGGTCTTCACATCGAGTTACTCGAACTCGGGATATTGGCTTGCTGCAAGACCCAGAACTGTCTTGTAATACCCTAACCCTTGAGAGGGTGATGTGATTAGTATTGATAGATTTGATCGGAGTACTCATACCACCAAGATGCATCTTCTTTTCGGAAACCTAACTCCTAGAAACTCCAAAGTTAAGCGTGCTTGGCCTGGAAAAATTCTGGATGGGTGACCCTCTGGGAAGTTTTCTAGGGAGCACGTGAGTGAGGACAAAACGTGCTGAAAAGACATGTGGTGGTTTGTGAGGCCAGTCCATCAGATTTAATAGCGTACCGACTCCGGGATTCCGGGGCGGGGCGTTACAGTCTTGATAGATGTCATCTTCACAACTAGAGAGAAAATCTTGTCAAAATCGAATCTTTTCTTCTAACTAAAATCTTTGACAACCAACCGTGCTTTGTATCTTTAGAGAACTTCTGAATATAGATACACGAATCTGCAACTGTACGTGTGTATCTATGACCCACCATAAATGAAGCAAACTTCTTATACTACTGTTGTGGTGCCTATTAGAGCCCATAAAGACTCTTCTTTAGCTTGTAGACCATGTTTTCCTTGCCTTTTACTTCGAACCTCTCTGGTTACACCATGTAAATCTCCTCCTCCAAATCACCATAGAGGAAAGCGGTATTCACATCGAGTTTCTCTAACTTGAGATATTGAGCTCGTTGCAAGATCCAAACTATCTTGGTACATGTCATCTTCACAACTAGAGAGAAAATCTTGTCAAAGTCGAATCCTTTCTTCTAACAAAAATATTTGACGACCAACCGCGCTTTGTACTTCAGCATTTTTTTTCATCTTTCTTCAGTTTGAAGACCCACTTATTTTGTAGCATTCTTCACCCTTAAGAAGTCTCACCAACTCATAAGTATTATTTTTATTCAAGAAATTCATCTCTTCTTGCATCGTCTAGATCCAGCAGCCTTTATCTCTATAAAATTGAGCCTCTTGAAAAAACTCAGGCTCCCCCTCATTAGTAATTAAAATGTATTCAGTAGAGGGACACCTTGTAGATGGTTGATGGACTCTCTCGGATCTTCTGAGCTGAGGTCCTTCACCTCCTTGAGAAGTTGGATCTTCATTTCCATTAGCTTTTCCAATGTCATCATCAGTGTTGTCCATATGTGGCATGTATTGCACGTGATCGTGCACATCTCCACTTGCCGTAACATCCTCTAGTGGGGAAGGAACTATCGTGGGGTTAGAATCTCCATCAATCTCAGTGTCTGGCTTCTCGTCGATTGTTTGGCCTTCATGAAAGGCCACATCTCTGCTTCTGATAACTCTATTCTTTATAGGATCCTATAGCCTGTACCTAAATTCTCCATCTCCATAACCAACAAAGATGCATAGAATCGTTTTGTCATCAAGCTTCGATCCCTGCTCCTTTGGAACATGTGCAAAAGCTTTGCACCCAAACACCTTAAAATGAGAGTAAGAGATTTTTTTTTGTCCGTACTCTCTCTGAAATTTTGAATGATAAAGGAGCTGATAGAGATTGGTTGATTAAGTAGCACGCTGTGCGAACTGCTTCTCCCCAAAATGCCTTAGGAAGTTTCGCCATCTTCAGCATGTTTTGGACTCTCTCCATGATTGTGCGATTTATCCTTTCTACCACACAAGACTCTCTCCATAATGGCGCGATCATTCATCCTTTCTGCCACACCATTGTGTTGAGGAGTACTTGGTATAGTCTTTTCATGCCGTATATCATGTCTTGAGTAGTAACCTTTGAATTCCTTGGATGTGTACTCACCTTCACTATCTGTGTGGAGACACTTTAAAGGCTTTCCGGTCTCTCTCTTCATCATAGCATGGAACTTCTGAAAGCACTCGAACACCTGGTCTTTTGTTTTCAGGTTATATACCCATAATTTCCTGGATGCATTATCAATAAAAGTGACAAAATACTTATTGCCACCGAGAGACTTCTCTTCAATAGGACCATAAACATTAGAGTAAACCAAATCTAACACGTTAGATTTTCTATGGGAATATTTATTAAATCAAACTCACTGTTGCTTGCCAAATAAACATTTATCACATGTGTGTAGAGAAATACCTTAGGCTAAGGAAATTAGTCCCTTCCTTGTCAAAGCCTGTAAGCCCTTCTCGCTCATGTGACTCAGCCTTTTATACCAGAGATTTGGGGAAGAGTTTTCCTAAGGCTGTCACCGCATACCTTTGCATGAGTTCGGTATAGTATGCTGGATGCTTTCCCTTTGGCAACTACCAAAGATCTTTTTGTGAGTTTTCATCTTCCACTGTCGAAGTAGTTTTCATAGCCCAACCAGTCCAAAGCAAGCCGGGATATGAGATTAAGGCGCAAATTAGGAATGTGCCGCACATCCTTCAAGGTCATCATGCATCCAACATCTGTTTGTAGACGAATATCACCAATCTCGATAATATGTAATTGACCTGTGTTTCCCATCTTCACTATGCCAAAGTTGCCGACTTTTTACAATGTGAAGAACTCCTTGTTGGATATTGCATGGTGTGAAGCTATTATGTCAACCACCGAGCCAGTATTATCATCATCTCTGATGTGCAAACATTCTTCTCTAAGAGTGAGAAGAACCACTTCTCCATCTATAGTGGCGGTTGTGTTGTTGTCATCATTCTAATTGTTGCCTCCTTTTTGTTCCTTCAATGTCTGCAGTTTCTTATGATATGACCTTTGTTGTCGCAATGCTAGCACTTTACCGTAAGTCCTCTAGATTTCTATTTTGAGAATTCCTACAAAAAGTTAGCGGAGCGCTTTGTTCTTCTTGCTTCTTCCTTTATCTTTCTTGATGAAGACTTGTGCATGTTCTGAGCCTGATGCCTTTCTTCTGGTTTTTTCATTGAGCAGAACACTACTTATCGAGACAACACTATTCAGAGTAGGATTGCTTATGCTTACTACAAGGCTATCCTAGTTGTCCGGCAATATTCTAAGCCTGACGACTTTATTCTATTTTCTTCATTGAGCAGGCCAGCAGTAATAGTACTCATCAAAACAATACTGTTTGGAGCAGAATTGCTTATGCTTATCACAAGGGTATCCCAGCTGTCCGGCAATGACCCCAACAAGAGTAATGCTTATACTTTATCGTCAAAAGTGACTTTCGTTGCTGCTAGCTGAATCATAATGCTGTGAGACTTATTCAAGTGCTTTGCAATTGGGCTACCATCTTTGTACTTTAAATTCGCAAGGCTTTTAATCGGGAATGCCTTGTTCGTTGCTGTCTTCTGCTGAAATAAAGACTCAAGCTTTTTCCACAATGAGTAAGCGTTAGTTTCATTAGAAATATGATGAAACACACTATTATCTACATATTGTCTAATAATTCCAATGACCTTTCTATTTTCTTTCTCCCAGTCTGCATCAAACTTACTTGCCGATTTTGCCTCCTCGCCTTCGATCAGATCATATAAATCCTCACAGAAAAGAATATCCTCCATGTTGGGCTTCCAAATTAGCCAATTAAAATTATTGAGTTTGATTGTGGTATTATTGGCATTAGTACTCTCCATTTTATCCTGCAAAGTGGGAATAGCTTTACCAAGCTCTGATACTAGTTTTGGGAAAAACGGGGTGATTGATTGACCTTTTCCCCTTCCTCTAGAGGTAAAATAGATTAATAAGCCAACTAATAATAAAATGACCAAAAGAAGTATTCAGTAGGACACCAATATTTTTAACATGGAAAACCCTTCAATTGAAGGTAAAAACCATGGACCTAGTCCAGAAAAAAAAATCTTCCACTATGAAAATAATGGGTACACAAATTTCCTCTCTAGACACTTGGCTAGAGGTACTCTAACAATAAACATGACATGAAAGGAGACTTCTTTTACACCGAAGAAGGAACACAAAAGACTGTCTTCCTTTTCTTTCTTTTGCTTTTCTCTCTTGCACGCAAGTTCTCTGTGACTTGAGTCGTTTTCTTGTTGCTCTGCATCTTCAATTGGAGAACTCCAGAATGATCAGATCATATAAACCATGCTCTAAAAGATGCCTTTAATCCATACAATGACTTATAAAATTAGTATAGCTTTCCTTACTCCCCATGAGCAACAATGACTTCAAAGTTCAAGAGATACAGAACCATTGGAATTACAATGGAGAGAGGCATCCTTGACCTTTCGAATTAGCAGTGAGAAAGTCTCTTGACGATCTATATATCACAAAAAAAATCCCGTAAGGATGGGAATGTTCCTTTGCAATAAACGAGCTCTAAGCCAAGCCAAAAGTATCAGGATTTAGTTTTGCAGCATACATAAGAAGTATCAAAGGAACGTCCGTTATACTCTTATGCCACCCTTTCCTTTATGCTTCCTTCTGATCTAGATGAGTCAAGTACTTGAGACCTTAGTGAGTAATCAATCAATAGAGGAACAAAAGCATGATCTGAATCAGAGTGATTAGCATATGAACGAACTTAGATAAGGAATGAGAATTTTAACTGAGCATCCTTGTTAAGGGCAACAAATACATCTAGATTAGGAGTTATAAGCTTACCAGGAATAGATCAATACAGACCACTAGCACAAAGAAACAGGAACTTATTTCGCGCATCACATCTTGTTTGCATTCTTCAATATTTCTCCGTGCTTTGATGGTTATTGTGGAATTTGAAGATGTAGGTTTTATGGATATTCATTAAGGAGGACATGCAAGTATAAAATCTAATCGTCAAGAATTAAGGAAGGTTGCTAATTCTTGAAGTATATGCTTAGGACATGAAGAATGTATGAACCATTGATACAAAAAATTGATTTGAACTAGGATGATTGTTGCGCGCAGCGGAAATTTCGGCAGCACTTCGGCAGCACAACAAGAGTTAGGTCGCAATAAGAATTCTTGTTTCTCAAAGGGAACAAGAATCTGAAGCCTAATATCCCATCAAAGTGGGATATTTGCTCTTCCTCTCGTCAGCTCTAGGACTGCGTGTCGAGGGAACCTAAAAAGCTATTACAAATCACACAAAAACAGTACAACCAATTTTTACGTGGTTCGGCAAATTGCCTACATCCACGGGGCAAAAAGGGGGAAGATCTACTAATAGAGGGAGAGAATACAACTAGGGTTTACAATCACTCTCAATCTAAACCCTCAAACAAACTCACACTATCTCTCTACAAAAGGATGCACAAAACCCAAAAAAACTGATTTTTCTCTTGAGTTTTCTCCTGCTGTAATTTCCTTTGCAGCCACAAAAAGCACCCAGCCTGCTCCTCTGTCGGCTTTTGCTGTTTGCACGAAGACGCCGCCAACAAATAAAGAGAGCAGCAATTTACAAACCTCCTGCGCACAAACGAAAAAAAAACCTAGCTATATATATAGCTGGAATCGGGTGGGCCTCTGCAAAACCAATGCGAAATAACTCCTCACGCGGTTTCACACTTCAATCACGTTCTCAAACTTTGCTTCACGTGGGTAGGACCCACACGTCTTCACAATTCTCCACCTCGGTGAAGTTTTCTCAAAACTGAGCCGACACCAAAGCAACCAAATGTCCCACTTGTTGTGTCCAGTACGAACTCAACACACAACAAGTCGAGAACCAGAACGAGAGTCCAAACAATCTCACCCCCATCAACTAATCCAAACCGGCTGCATCTGAAAGACTGCCTACGTATCCTCTTGCCCAAGGAATCAAGCCGAACGTAGTTCATCCAAATGGCCGTCAACGGCCTCAACAATTACGAATGTGCAATAAGTTTCGACAATGATCAAACTTGTTACTCGGAACCACCTTAGTGAGCATATCCGCTGGATTATCCTTCGTGTGGACTTTCACGATTTTCACATCACCATCTTCAAGAACATCTCGAACGAAGTGATAACGAACATCAATGTGCTTCGTCCGCGCATGAAAAACCTGATTCTTCGCCAAATAGATAGCACTCATGCTATCACAATGAATAGTGACGGACCTCTGTGATATACCAAGTTCCTCCAAAAGTCCTCGAAGCCAAATAGCCTCCTTCACAGCCTCCGTAACTGCCATATACTCTGTCTCCGTCGTAGACAAAGCCACCGTAGACTGTAAGGTGCATCTCCAACACACCGGCGCACGGGTCAAAGTAAACACATACCCCCTCGTAGACCGGCGCTTATCCAAATCCCCGGCATAATCCGAATCAACATAACCAATGCATAACTGCCCACCTTTAGTGTCCCGCTCATAAACCAAACCAACATTGAGCGTACCTCGAATGTACCTCAAAATCCATTTCACGGCGTCCCAATGACCCACTCCTAGATCGTGCATGTATGCATGTATCTCGATATCATGCTTACCGCCTGTGACAAATCTGGTCTCGTACATACCATTGCGTACATCAAGCTCCCAACCGCGCTCGCATATGGAGTCTTCGACATCAACTCACGATCTTCAACTGACTTCGGTGAAAGACCAGCTGAAAGCTTCAAATGGGCTCCCAATGGTACACTAACTGGCTTCGTATCTATGCTAACATGGAATCGCTGTAGAACCTTCTTCAAATAAGCCATCTGTGTCAAACAAATTCTGCCCTTCTTCTTGTCTCTGTCGATCTCCATCCCTAGAATGCGCTTCGCCTCACCCAAGTCTTTCATCTCAAACTCATTTGAAAGCTGAACTTTCAACTCATCTATAGCCGACCTGGAAATAGAGGCAACCAACATGTCATCGACATAGAGCAACAAATAAATATACGCACCTCCTTTCAACTTGCGAAAATATACGCAAGGATCAAACTGGCTCCGAGTGTACGAATGACCAATCATAAAACCATCAAATCGCCTATACCACTGTCGAGGAGACTGCTTCAAACCGTATAGCGATTTCTTCAGTTTGCAAACTAATTTTTCTTTCCCTGCAGCTCGGAATCCCAATGGCTGAGTCATATATATTTCTTCATCAAGATCACCATGAAGAAATGCCGTCTTCACATCCAACTGATCTAACTCTAAACCATACTGTGCCACCAAAGCTAGCAAAATCCGAATCGAAGAATGCTTCACCACCGGAGAGAAAACCTCATTATAGTCAATACCTTCCTCCTGTGCATAGCCCTTCGCAACTAACCTAGCTTTGAATCTCAATGGAGTGCCTTCAATGCCCTCCTTCTTCGTGTATACCCACTTGCAACCAATTGCCTTCCGCCCCTTTGGAAGCTCAACAAGCTCCCATGTATCGTTCTTATGAAGAGATTCCATCTCCTCCTGCATAGCCACCTGCCACGAATCAGCCTCCGAACTCTGCTCGGCCTCTCTGAATGTAGTAGGCACTAACTCATCGATACTCTCCACCGGAAGTGCATACGCAACTGTGTCGGCATACCGTGCTGGCATTTGTATGTTTCTCCTCTGTCTCCTAGCCGCAATAGAATCCTGAACCTGAGCCGTCGGTTCCTGATCCTGCACATTTGTACTCGTATCCTCCGTGTCACCGTCGTGCTCGCCTGGCGTCACCTCAGTCGGCACCTGCATGGATACTGTACCATCTGGACAATGTGGAGCTGCATCGATCTCCACCACCTGCGATATCTCCTCCGTCGGGTCGCTCTCCACCTGATGAGAGCTGGGAAGCTTCAAGATAGAAGCTTCATCAAACGTGACGTCCCTACTCAGCACAATCTTCTTATCCACTGGATCCCAAAGCTTGTATCCCTTGACACCACGCTTGAATCCTACAAATACGGCCTTCCTAGCTCGAGGTTCCAATTTATCAGTTCTAACATGATAATATGCAGGGCACCCGAATACCTTGAGCTGGTCATAGTCATATGCTGGCTTTTCCGACCACATCTCCATAGGGGTTTTCCCCTCAATCGCAGATGAAGGCAGCCTATTAATGAGGTGGCTCGCATATGTAAGTGCCTCAGCCCAAAAGATCTTCTCCAAACCACTCTGCGATAATAAGCATCGGATCTTCTCCAGTAAAGACCGATTCAACATCTCTGCCATCCCATTTTGCTGTGGTGTATGACTAACTGTGAAGTGTCTCTCTATGCCCTCGTCTCGACATAGCTGCTGAAAGGGGTCAGAAGTATACTCACCACCGTTGTCGGATCGCAACGTCTTGATCTTTCTCCCAGTCTGCAGTTCCAATCTCTTCTTTCACTCCACAAACAAATCTAGGACTTTACTATTCTTCATCATGGTGTACACCCAACAACGCTTAGAATAGTCATCTACAAAAGTAACGAACCAATGTCGACCACCAAGTGATGCAGTCTTGGTGGGACTCCAAACGTCTGTGTGCACGTAATCCAGGATGCCCCTCGTCTGATGAATGGCAGTCCCGAACTTCACCTTCGTCTTCTTGCCAAGAACACAGTGCTCACAGAACTCAATCTTCCCACTCTTGGCTCCCTTCAATAGCCCCTGCTTGCACAATGCCTGCAGTGACTTTTCACCTGTGTGCCCCAATCTATAGTGCCAAAGTCTGCTCATGTCCGCTTCTGAAATAGCCGAAGCAACCTGGCCAATCTCGGTGCTTCCCTTCAGATAATACAAATTCCGATTGCGGACTCCCCTCATCACCACCAATGATCCCTTAGTAACCTTCGCTACAGCGTTTTCGAAAGTCACCTTGAATCCCTTCGCCTCCAAAGCTCCAACTGAGATAAGATTTTTCTTCAGTTGAGGAACAAATCTCACCTCCTTCAACTCACGGACTACTCCATCGTGCATCCTAATCCGTACGGTACCTATCCCACAAACGCCACAGGATTGATCATTTCCCATGACAACAACGCCCCCGTCGACTTTCTCAAAAGATGCAAACCAGTCTCGCCTAGGGGTCACATGAAAGGTAGCGCCGGAATCAAGCATCCAATCTGATGCATCCACATGGTTCACCTCCGGAGTAATCAGTAGAGAAAAGCACGAATCATCGGAATCATCGTCTTTCGCAATATTCACCTCATTGGCCTTCGGGCCCTTTTTCTTGCCATTCTCTTTCTCCTTGAGCTTCGGGCAGTCTCTCTTCCAATGTTCCTGCTCCTTACAGAATGCACATTGGTTCTTTGTTAATTGGTGACGGCCTCTAGACTTTGACCTTCCTCTGTTACCACCTTTCGGATATGGGCTTCTACCTCTCGTCGACAAGGCCTCTCCTGAAATGCTAGCGCGGGAAGTCTCCTTATCCTTCCTCCTCAAATCGTAATTTGTCAAAGCGTTAGTCACTTCACTATAGCTGATAGAAGATCTCCCGTTCAACAAAGTGAGCACGAATGTATCATACTCCTCATCCGGTAAGGAGCCCAACAAAATAATCGCCTTGTACTCATCCGATATCTTCTCATCAACATTCGCCAAGTCCGACAACAACTTAGTATAGTTGTTCACATGCGCCGCTAGTGAGGTACCTCTGGACATCTGAAATCTGAAGAGTCTTCGCAGCAAGTGCAACCTGTTCTCAACACTCTTTGTGAGATACTTATTGTTGAGAATTTCCCACATCTTCATTGCAGACGTCATCCCAATCACATCATATTTCAGTTCCTGTTCCAAACAGGACCTGATCACCCCACACGCGTTCCTATTCATCTTATCCCATACCACCTCTTCATATTTAGGTGGCCTTTCCTGGACCATGATGGTCTCTTCCAGATTCTGAGCATTAAGCGCATCCTGTACGTCGCTCATCCATAAACCAAAGTTGATTTTGTCGTCATATTTCACCACACTAATCTTAGTGTTCTGAAAACCAATTTGTATTGTACTCGCCATCGATTTGCTGCTTTCACCTTCTTCTCCCATTGCAAACTAACTCCAAATTGTAGAGAAAGAACAAATTTGATAGAATTAGGAACCACCCAACTGAACCCTAGATCGGATTCTAAATAGATCTCCTATCCACACGAGGAAAACGAAATCTCCAATGGCAACTCCTAATGCTATCTCCACCGAAGCCGAGAACTCCAAGAACCAAGCTTCACACAAAATCTTCCTTTTACGTGGTTCGGCAAATTGCCTACATCTACGGGGCAAGGAGGGGGGAGATCTACTAATAGAGGGAGAGAATACAACTAGGGTTTACAATCACTCTCAATCTAAACCCTCAAACAAACTCTCAAATCCCTCACACTATCTCTCTACAAAAGGATGCACAAAACCCAAAAAAACTGATTTTTCTCTTGAGTTTTCTCCTGCTGCAATTTCCTTTGCAGCCACAAAAAGCACCCAGCCTGCTCCTATGTGGGCTTTTGCTGTTTGCACGAAGATGCCGCCAACAAATAAAGAGAGCAGCAATTTACAAACCTCCTACGCACAAACGAAAAAAAACCTAGCTATATATATAGCTGGAATCGGGTGGGCCTCTGCAAAACCAATGCGAAATAACTCCTCACGCGGTTTCACACTTCAATCACGTTCTCAAACTTTGCTTCACGTGGGTAGGACCCACACGTCTTCACAATGATAACATTTATAACATTTTTCGATATGAGAATACCTGAAAAAACATATACTTCTGTTTTGGGATTTTAACTTGGAAATATCAGGTTGATTATTATGCACAACACAACATAACCAAAAAAGTGTGATGGTATACACTATGTCCAAGCAAATGGACAAAAATAAAGAACCAAGGAATTTGACCATTAAAAATAAATGAGGACATGTTATTGATAAGATAATAATCAGTAAGAATGTAATTGTAATAATCAGTAAGGAATTTGATTCATCCTTTATATGGATCAACAGTGTACCCAGCTTTCAGCAAATGTTCATTCTTATTTTTAAACATACCACTTCACCGGTTTAGAAGTTGGAAGCTTTATATGGATTAACAGTGTACTAACTTTCAGCAAATGTTCATTCTTATTTTTACCGCTTCACTAAAGCACATACAATTTTTTAAACGAAGAATAATGCTAGATTAAGACATAATTTTTCTTAAACAAAGACATAAGTCTGCCTAACGAATTAAATGTTGCTTTCCAGTGGACTCGAGCATGTCTATGTGTGACCTGCAATCATTGCTAGTTGCAAGATCTAAAATGAAATTTGACTGCCTTGGCTTTTTACTGTATCTTTGAAAAGGCAGGTGCAAGTGGACTCAGGCAGGTATATGTATGACCCACAACCAACTTGTTAGTTCCAAGATTAAAATGAAATTTGACTGCCTTGATTTTTCTTTCTTTCAATATGGTAACTTCAACCTTATGTCCAGAATGATAAGTGTAGAAATGACTCAAGTCATGCATTTTTCTAGAAAATTAAGGGGAAAAAAATCATGCCCATTTATTTCTTTACAACTAGCATTATTTTCTAGAAGGAGCCACTCAAATTTGTTCAGTGTGCTAGTATGCTGCAGGAAAAAACGTTCAAGGGAAGTATAACGGACAGTCCACATGAACAGGCAGGAATTAATTGCCTACAGCTACAAATTTCTATTTCTTTGCACTAATTTGTTGCTAATTCAAACTTATAACGCATATTCAACGGAAAACGACAGTAATGAATTCGACCTGTCACAGTGATGAGAGTCAACTGGCATGAATATTTTGTTTGATGCACCTGACCCATTTAATTCTTTTGCCTATATAAGCACCTCCTTAGTCATTCTAAAAACTCATATTCATGTTTTCTCTACATATCGTCTTAAGCGCTTATTCTTTCA
>NC_033799.1:15597034-15622210 GCF_001876935.1 Asparagus officinalis | reverse complement strand
TACGCAATTTCAGTTCTTTTTTTTTATTGTAATAATCTTTGTTGTTGTATATGATACCCTGCTCCTGTGGTGCAGAGACTTACGGCGATTGATTGAAATTAGGTAGATCAAGATTCATGGAAAAATTCTCTCCTTTCTCTCACTGTAGTCACTTAGGCTGGCTATGTCGGCATCGAAAGTTGAGAGTGGAAAGAATAGAAGAGATGGAGTTCTACTGTCTGATTTCATCCACCAATTATAAAAGAGATCAGTATGCGAATTTGAGGAGGAATATAGCCAATGCCAGTGAGATCAATTACGAGAAAGAGGGAAGTATCTTGCTTTCACTTTAGCCCAGCAATGCCTACTCATGGTCCCTATGGATTTCCTACCATGAGGTATATTTAAGGCTCTTTCTAAGAGCTGACTCATGTGTGGGACATAGGAAAACCAATGAGGGGTGCGGGGCTGTTTGGATCGGTTTTTTGTATCGGTAAAAGGGAGGAAAGCTGCCAAAAATGTCAGCTTTTTGGCAACTTTCCCCCAAAATCGCCTCGTTGTTTAGATCTGTTTTTTGGATCGGTAAAAGGGAGGAAAGCTAACATTTTTGATAGCTTTCCCCCTCCTTTCCCCTTCCAAAAACCGGAACCAAACAGGGCTTACGATGCAGGCCGGTAGAACCAGAAGGTGATAAATGTTGGTCCGTGGAGAACCATAACACGTCGATTTCAGTCCCATATAGGAAAATGAAGAGAGAGAGAGAGAGAGAGAGAGAGAGAGAGAGAGAGATTGATTGATTAATGGTTAAGTGCACTAAGTGTCGAGTGACAACTTTTTGAGGGCAGTGGGCACTGAATGGGGGTATGCAAAATTTATAAAAACTATATAGGATCAAGGCAAAACCTTTATGCAAAGTTCCATTGAACATCTAAATTTTGTTGTAAGAATATTATTGGGATATTAGATGATACATGACTAATATTTTTTGTTGTAAGAATGTCTTTTGGACATCTAAATTTTTCACTTGTAAGACCAAATAAAATGCTATTATGCTTCTTGTTTGTAAACTTTCATAATTAGCATGCAATAATAAAACTTCACTTTTTGGGTATTAGTTATTGTTTTTTGTTGCAATTGTAGCACATAATGTTGAGATAAAAAAAAATGTACTCATTATGCACATTACCAAACTTTAGCTTACCATAACATTATCAACCACTGAAATGGTAATTTTCATATAATTAAATTAAGTGTCATATTTTTTCCCTTCTAAATAATAGTTTTTTTTGGGATCAACTGTAATCTCTCCCGAATGGCCTTCAGAAAAGAGAACAATGAGGGCGTCATGTGGGGTTATGTGTTTTCCGATGGGGAAGAGCTATTTTGGTCTCAAGAAGTTGAAGGAATGTTCTATGGTTAACTTTGGCCGTTCATGGGGAGGGAGGAGGAAGAACAATGTGGGGGTTTGAGGCGGCAGAAGCAGTCGGTGATGGCGATCGAGAGCGTCTCGAATGTGATGATCGGAGGTGGGATTCTTGGTATTTGTTAAATTTTGTTCATTCTTTGATTGGTTTTTAGATTCCTTTTTCGTAACCATCTTCTATTTTTGTCTTTTGCCTCAATGAGAACGAAATTCATAGTTGCCACTGTATACATTTCGTGCGAATTAATCTCTTCCTGTTGATTCAGTTTTGTTCCTAATTTGTGACTTAGTTGCTATAATCTTGGATAAATGATTATCTTAGGAATACTAACGTCTAGATCTTGTAGATGCTGAGGGGCCTTGAATTGCAAAGTTAGTGAAGAGTTGCTCACTGGAAATCATATCGTCTTTCAAACTCAATGTAGCAGGAAATAAATCTTGAAGCTCCTTGTTTTAATGGAAGAAATACCCAGTACGTCTTTAGGCGTAAACTGACCTACTAAACTCATTGGATAAACAACGTCTGATCGAGTAACTCATCAAATAAATATCTAAATCCATGGGCTCCCTAAATCTGAAAGAAAAAGTTTAAAAGGATTGATGATTCATTTGTGACTTTAGCTACGTTTGATGATGCTTTCCCAATTAGCAAGGCTCACTCTATACTAAGCACATGATTTAACATGGGAACTATATCTTACAGAAAGCAAAATTTACCATTTCCATATGCGACCATCCTTAATCCTATATGTTTTCTGAACTTGCAGCCAATTTGTTAGTTTCAAGATTTAAATGGAAATTTGATGGCCTTAATTTTATTCCCAACATGGTAATCCCATCTTTTTCCCAGAATGATAGGTATAGAAATGACTTAATTCCTGCATTTTTCTAGAAAATTAGAAAAATCATTATTACCTTTTATTTCTTTACAGCTAGGATTTATTTCCAGAAGGAGCTATTCACATTTGTTCCGTGTTCAAGTATGCAGAGAAGAAAACATTGAAGGAAAGCGTAATGGACAGTCAAAGTGAATAGGCAAGAAATAACTGCCTACAGCTAAAGATCATCTGTTCCTTTGCACTAGTTTTTAGCTCATTCAAACTTATTGTGGATATTCAACGGAAAACTACCGTAATCAATTCCTCCTGGCATGAAAATGTAGCCTCACTCATTTAAATTTTTTTTTCCCTTTATTAACACCTCAGTCATTCCCGAAAACTCATGTTCATGCTTTCTCTACAAATTGTGTTAAAACACTTTTTCTTTCGGCATATAAGCTTCAGTGGGATGTAAGTATATGAAATTTAGCTTCTTTTTTTTTGCCGATCATTTGTATTCATTGTTGTATAGAAGAGACCAGATGACATGAATATTTATGTAACTTATATAGGAAGGGATGAAGGTATATGAAGAGGTCAATTGAGTATTTGAATTCCCTTGTCATAATAATCGAGTTTAATTTCAACAGGGACCATGGAAATCCAAGTAGGGTTGGTATTGTATCTCATCTTCTTGTTTCATACTTTCCTTATTTCATCTATATTGTCTATAAGATGGTAGAAAAAGCTTGCCATGGTGATCTAGATCTACTACTGGTAATCACATCTAGCCATCTGAGAAAGAAACATATAGCAATTTCCCCTTTATTTCTCTACCGAATCTCTTGCAAAATTGAGTCTTGTTGCTTTGTTCTCGGAAAACATTGCCATCGCGAAAATCAGATGGAGAGGGACTTAGTTAGCCCTTTTGCTGATATGTTTGTTCTAAGAGATAGTAGTGAATTTCCATATTGAGGGAGATATCACGATAGCTCCTATTTACCTTCTGCTGTACAAATCTGGAAAATGTTTATAGCTTATTGGAAATTTGGAAGTGATATTAGGATGTGGAGATGTTATCCACATGTTACCTTCTTCTCTTGTACAGAGGTTTTTGTCTAGTGACAGTGTGAAATCCAGCTTCATTATACTTACTGAATGCATTAGTAGGCACAAACACTGCATCTTGAGTTCATTACTAGTTAAAGATGATGAGTTTGTATTTCTTTATAAGACATTCTATTTATAAATTACTATCCATCTTGAAAGACTCCTTTCGGGGCCGTTTTATTGATGATGGAACTTGGCAGCTGGATCTGTAAATAGAAATTTAGACAATTATATTACACAATTCTATCTGCATGCTTGTGTAATAGACGACAATGTTTTTATTTTATTTTAAATAATATGGTGGAGATACTATTAGTTTGTATTCTCTTTTGTTTCTAATATATGCTTTGATAGGCAAGATTACCTCCTTTCACTTCTTTTGTTAAATATATTAAGTGCATAGGTGCACAGTTTGGTCACAGAGCCACTTGTGTGTCTGTATGTGTATCTCAAGATTTCAGTCTAGATCAAGTTTTTGGTTTTGATTCCTGCAACTTTGCATACCTTCATTTACTTCTTTTAGTTAAATACATTAAGTGGATGGATGTATTGTTGAGCGCTGCGGAAGCCAAACAACCAAACCAACGTGCTACGAGAAATCAAATCAAACGAACATCGAGAGAAGGCTAAACGAACCAAATCAATGCCACAAACACAAACAACCAATTTTAACGTGGTTCAGCAAGTTGCCTACGTCCACGGGGCAAGAAAGGGATAGAGTTTTTCACTAATAGAGAAGAAGAGTACAAACTTAGATTACAAATCACTCAAACTCACCAATTAATATCACCAACAAATCTCTAATTCTCTCCAAACAAAACCCTAACCAATAGCTCAGAAAATACCTCTTTTTCGTGCTTCAAATATCCCCAATTTTCTTCTCAATGTCGTCCGGTTTCCCGTCCAACTCCAAAGTATCTTCCAAATTTTGCGCATTGAGCGCATTCAAGACTTCACATCTTCAAAGACCAAAATTATTTGTGCCATTAAACTTCTCCACATCTATCTTCATAGAGTGGATATTCAAACTTTAGACGGTCTTCACGCCGGAAGTACCCTCCACAACTCCTTCTTTCCCGACCATCTTTCTCAAAGCACCAAAATAAATACGGAACAAATGAAGAATAGATCTAAAAATAAAAAGATAGAGTCTTTACCAAAAAGATCCCACCTTTATCACCAAACGAAGCCCTAGGCGAACCTTCAAAATGACCTACTCCTCCAAATAGCCCAAGCGTAGCCCGAGCTCTGATACCACTTGTTGAGCGCAGCGGAAGCCAAACAACCAAACCAACGTGCTACGAGAAATCAAATCAAACCAACGTGTTGCGAGAAATCAAACGAACGTCGAAAGAAGGCCAAACGAACCAAATCAATACCACAAACACAAACAACCAATTTTAACGTGGTTCGGCAAGTTGTCTACGTCCACGGGGCAAGAAGGGGATATGGTTTTTCACTAATAGAGAAGAGTACAAACTGAGATTACAAATCACTCATGTATAGCTTATGGTATTCTCCTTTCCCACATTTTGATCACCTGTCCACGTGTGTGTATTTGTGTATTTGGTATTAGAGCTCCAAACCTTGTTTCCGCTCAACTTCAATGGCCTTTCTAATTGAAATTAGATCTGTCTAATAAACTGAGTTACGAATCTAGATTCAGATCTGACTCCTATTTTATCTGATTTAAAGTCAGATATGAACTAAAATGAGACCTGATTAATGATGATATTAATAAGTTTCTGTTTGCAACTTTGTTTTCCTTCAACTTTGACCATGTATCTTTCAAAATTCAGTCTCCATAAAGTTTTTATTTAGATCTCCACAACTTTGCATCTCTTTGTTGTGTTTTTTTCAATTTGCTCTTACAATGGATTTGCATTTGACATAATGGGGGTTTCCCCCTTCATTCTTATGAAGACTTGCAAACCTCCGTTTCACGCGAAGTCTCAAATGTTTGCTATCTTTTCCTTGATTACAAAGTACTGCCATATTTTGTTGTTACTTCCTTCACACTTGATTTTAATTGATTAAAAAGATTGTCGAGGCTGTTGCTCGAATCACTCATAATTTCTCAGTTAAAGGACAATAAAGAGATAAATGGTAAACAGCGAGTTATTATCTCTATGTTGGGAAGAAAAAGAAGTGGACGAATGGTGAAATATGATCAAATCAAAGACCAGTACACATTCTTTTTGATATGGGCTCCATAATAATTAGCCAGATAACCACATAATTTAAGATGCATTGTCACTACAATGCAACCAAACCAACCGTGAAGATTCTTGTCTATGTACAATCATGGAGCAAAGGTTAGAGTACAAAACCGGATCAGCTCGTGGTATAGTGGATCCTTACCATAAAAAGGAATCATAATATGGAGCATGTGGCTTTCCAGTTATATATCTTTGTTTTTTTCAATAATAATCGAGACTTAAACAAGCATCATTTCTTCTTGCAGGTGTCTGACATAACATATATTTCAAGATAATAGCATGATAGGCGATCTCCTCACCACAAGTCCCCAGGTTAAGGGTTTGTTGAGATTGTAGCTTGAATCTATCTTACAAGCGTCCTAAGCGTGAAGCATGCTCCGACTTTTCATTGGCACTGAATGCCATAAGTGTGCGAAATTTACAAAAAGTAAATAAGATCAAGGTAAAACCTATATGCACACTACTGTTAAAGCCTTTAGTTGTGGAGGGATATTATTGAGATATAAGATGATGCCTGTAAAATATTTTTTTGTTGCTAGAATATTTTTTAAACATCTAAATTTTCGCTTCTAAGACAAGGAACGCCATTATGCTTCTTGTCTGTTCACTTTCATCAGCATGCCATGAAACTTCATTTTTTTAGTTATTATGTTTTATTGCAATTGTGGCATCGAGGGCTGAGATTCAAACAATTATATTCATCGTGCAAGTAAGTACATTACCTACTTGTGCTTCTATAATATACTCACAACTGAAATGGCAATTCTCTTATAATTGGCTCATACGTAGTAATTTCACTATTGTATTCAAAATAAATGTTTTAGCATCATCATAGTATGTTCACTTCAAAAATTTACCCTTGGAACCAGTAAAAATTAGGCTTCAACCAGAACTATACCATTTTTCTCAAGCAGGTAAAAAATGTAGTTTCTGATCTTAACTATTATGTGTCACAAGGACCACTTTCGACCACTTTGTTTCTAATATTATCCAGACAGTTCAAAATACATATACATACACTACAGTGGCCTGGTGCTAAGAACATGATCTAGAGTGAATTCTTGAGATACAAGGCCATGATTGAAGGAAACACATTGCAATCAGAAAATTAAAGTTGTCATTGATGTCTTGATATCTAAATAAGTTATAAACATGAACCATATCTATATCTTTGGATCTAGGTTTGGAGCTGAGTTAAATCTGTGTTAGTGTTAATTTGGATTTGGATCTAATGTCAATGAGCAAGGCCATAGAAATACCAAAGACAGGTTACAGATCTCTGATACCATGAAATACAAATGTTTGAAGTTCTATTTACAAAGTCAGCTGGCAAGTTCAATCAATGGCAACATAAGAGGGGCCTTTCTTCAATAGTGATTATAATTGTGGTATCTGTTTCCGTCTTATATGTAGAAATCTCATACAGAAACATCGTCTATAAATCTTAATGAATTCAAGATACAGATTTTGTGCATACTAATGTATTGAAGTGCACGTTGTCTTAAATTTAGTACATCTAACCATTAGACCAAAACTCCGAAGTTATGGTGAGGGTTGAGCAACCTTTTTATTGGCTAAAAATCTGTACTCACATAGCATTAACAAGTTTTTAAAATCCGCATTAATTCATGGCCAGCGAGATTCGAACCCGGGTTGCTCTGGTACCATCTTAAATTTAGTCCCCATAACCATTACACTAAAACTCTAAAGTTATAGTGAGGTTCCAGGATTATTGTTTTATATTAATTCTGACACTTTGAAGGTTAATTTCTAAAAAAAGCTATTCTGACTGGGCAAACTTCTTACATGAGGAGAAGGTGACTCATAGTTAATAACTCCACTTCCTAGTATCACTTCCAATAAGATGCACATGTACTGTGCTACATTTTCCTGATTTACAGTAGAAGATACTTACCTCCCCTTGTATCTCCACTACACAAAAGTTTCCCACTCTCTTGTACGAACAACAAATCCTTGTAGATTACTCACTTTAGCCTAGGGATGACAAAATCTTTCCTCCATCTCTTGTTTGTTTTTGAAAACATTGACAAGAGATGAAGTATGTAAGGAGGGAAACTAGATCACTACGGCAAACTTTATTCTAACATCTATAGACAATAATAAAAATAAATTACATTCATGGAAAAATATGGAAAAAGATGCAATGATGAGATAGACTAACTCATGCGTTTCACATGACAACAACCCTTATTACTTTTCCCAATGTCCCACACATGAGTCAGCTTTTAGAGCATGTTTGGCAATCTACTTATTTTCCTTAAAAGGATCCAATACCATGTTTAGTGAGTTTTACTTATTTACTTATTTTTTGACTTACAAGTAGAAAAAAAAAGTTTGAATCCATAGGGAATATGAACTATGATTGCTGGGCCATTGGGAAAATAAGATACTCTCCCATTTCTCGTAGTTGATCTCACAGACATTGAGTCTCTTCCTCCACCAGTGCACGTATAGATTTTCTTTTTATGGTTGGAGGAAGAAATAAAATAGTAGAATTGCATCTCATGAATTCTTTCTACTTTTAGATGCTGATATAGCCAAACCAAGTGACTACAAAGGGAGAAAGAAAATAAGTACCATGATTCTTGATTTTCTTAATTTCCAAATAAGCTCCTTCTGTGAAAGAACGTCAAACATGTATCAAAAATCTCTACACCAAAATAGCATCCTCTGTCACATACAACAACGAAAAAGATAAGAAAATCAAAACTAATTGCATACATTAACATCCTACTAAAGTAAGATTTTGTTTGGAATATGAGTGTTATGGCGTTTCTAAGGAAGTGTTTATATTGGAAAAGAAATGCTATGTCAAACAAAGTATTCTTGCCATTTGGCCCTCTCCATCATGATCGTAGGAGTTGATTCTTGTCATTCTCCATTGAATATAGGTTATAAGTTTAGGTTTAAAAGTATAAATGAATAAATAGTTTGTAACTATTATGTATTCATCACAAGTGCCCATGGAACAAAACCTGAACATATGATAAAGGACAAAGGGTGGGACTTTAGTCCCATAGTGAAAGGAAAGAAAATACTCATGATGGCTAAGTGTCCTACACGTGAAGCAACAAATTTTTGTTGGCACTGGAGGTCCTAGGTGTGCAAAATTTACAAAAAGTATATAAGATCAAGATAATAGCTATTATGCGTACTACCGCTAAAACTAGCAGTGGAGGGGGTGTCATTGAGATACAATATGAGACATGACAAGTTTTCTTGTCTACGAATATATTTTAGACGTCTAAATTTCACTTCAAAGACAAACTAAAATGTTATGCTTCTTGTTTCTACACTTTCATTCAAATGCCATTAAATTTCATATTTTGGATGTTAGCTATTACTTTCCATTGCAATTCTAGTATGCAATGTTAAGATTCAAAATATTTATTTGTATCCATTGTGTACATTACCAACTTGTGCTTCCAAGAATATTACAGACAACTGAAACAGTATTTCTCTCTGAATTTTTAGCACTTATGTACTAACATCGGTATTGTGTTTGAAATAAATGTTTAGCATAGTTATATTATGTTTCCTTTGTAAACTTAACCATAGTAGTAGGCTTCAAGCCAAACTTTACCACTTTTTCTAAAGTAGGTGCAAATTTATCTCATTGTGGTCCAAGTCTTATTTGTCACAAGGACCATCTTCCTTACACTTTTTCCCACTTTTCCCCCTAAGATTAGCATAAAAGGTACAAATCCGACTTGATTTCAGCATTTTTTATAAAAAAATGAATAAGAATCAAAATGGCCAGTTATCTCGTTTCAACCACCTTTGTTCGTTTCCCTTAGTCATTACAAATTATACATAAAATGTAACAAGAAAGAACTATTCACATAAGATCTATTCACATTTGTCTTATGTACTAACGAGTCTAAATGTAGTGCACAAGGCACAACACGTTAAGGAAATTGTAACGGGCAGTCCACATGGATGGTCAGTAACCAACTCTCATATCAGTTACAAAGTATTTGTTTGCTTATATAGGTGTAAATCTAACTTAAACTTATAAAGTATTTTCAACGAAATATTATAGGAATTAGCCGTTTTGTCATTATGAATAGGGCCGAACGGCGTGACTACTAACAATTAAAAAAGTAGTATATTGGGGATAACATGTTAAAGCAAAGTGTAACTATTAGTCCATATTAATAGTCAGGAACCAACTGACACGTCAGTAACTAGTTGTTTATGAGTAATAAATGAGAATGAGCTAACTCACGTTCTTCTCGTGTATTAAGAAGTCAATAAGTAGTATACATGGAAGAAAACATTAAAGGAAAGTATAGCGGGGGAGCAGTCCACGTGAAGAGTAAGGGACCAACTCAATTCCATGTCGGTTACAAACAATTTGCTTGTTTACTCAAGTGTAGACCTATTCTAAACTTATAAAGTATATTCAATGGAAAACGACAGGAATTAGCCCTTCTGTCATAATGAAGAGGATTAAATGGTGTGAATGTTTTGTTTGACATTGCAACCTTTTCCTTATATAAACTCCTCCTTAGACACTCCTAAATGCTCATATTTCCAATACAAACTTAAGAGCTTTTTCATTAAGTGCTTTAGCAGGATGTGGGTGTATGCGCGCAATTAGTTTGATTTGATGCAGAAACTTGCAATGCTTATTTGATGTTCCTTGACAAAGGGAGTTCGTTTGGAAACTAAGCAAATAAGAATTCATGGAGTACTTCTTTCCTTTCTCTCGATGTAGTCACTTAGCTTGGCAACATCAGCATCCGAAGTTAAGAATAGAAAGAATAGAAGAAATGGAGTATTACCATTTGGTTTCCTCCTCCAATAATGAAGGAAATCGATGTGTGTTGGTATTTAAAGCTTAAGCTAAGAGCTGACTCATGTGTGGGACATGGGAAGTCTAAGGAGGGTTGTTAGATTTATCTCCTCTTCTTGTTTTATGAGAAGCGGGAGAGTATCTTCCTTGTTTCCCATGCTTTTTATCTATTTTTGGTCTACAGATGGTACAAAAAGCTTTCCATGGTGATTTGGTTCTGCTACTGGTAATCACATTTAACCATCTGAAAAGGAAGCATACTGCAGTTCTCCTTCTTTTCTATACTGTAACTCTTGTAAAATTGAGTCTTCTTGCTTCGTTATTGGAAAGATTGCCATCACGGATGTGATGGAGTTAACCCTTAGATAATAACTAAGCCATGCTAGTATGTTTTGTTCATAGGGGATGGTAGCGTATTTTTGAATTGAGGGAGATATTAGGAGAATTCATTTGTACTTTATACTTTACAAATCTGGAAAATGTGCAGCACAAGTCACTCTTTACTCTTGTATTGATGTTTCTTCTATTTACAATAGGAAATCAAGCTTTATTATACTTGTTGAATGCATTAGTATGCACAGACACTGCATCTTAAAATCATTATTATTTACAGATGATGTGTTTGTATTTCTGTATGAACTTATATTTGTCAATTACTATCTATCTTGAAAGGCTCCTTTTGTGGCCATTTTATTGATTGAACTTAGCAGCTGGATCTGTTAAATGAATTCATACAATTTCATGTTGTAATTTTTATTTTCATGCTTGTGATGCTGTTAATCTGTAATCTCTTTTGTGTTGGGAATTTAACGCCGAAATCCCTAATGCAACGGAAACGAAGAATAGAAAAAGGTACACCAATATTTAACGAGGTTCGGCAACTGCCTACGTCCTCGGGAGCCACACAGTCAATTTCTTATTTAATCTAACAAGAAATTACAAATCAAGAGCAAATCTCTAAACTGAGATTTCTCAAATGAACACTGTAGCTACAGTGTTAATACCCACAATAAATACCCTCTTCTCTTTTCTCTCTCTTCTTAAATCTCCCCTCAACTACTGTTGAAAGCTGGGATTAATTAAGAAAATCGCTGCTGCGATTTTAAGGGAACGCTGCTGCGTTAGAAAGATCCGCCGCCAGAGAAAAAACGAAAGGAAAAAAAAGCATCGAAACCCTAGGGATTGGGGTTTGCTTTTATAGGCGAATCGTTGACAGGCTGGCGACAGGCTGTCGCCACAGTTCGCCGTCGACTTCGCCTGAGTCGACGTCCACGCTCGCCTGCGTGGTTCTCAAGCTCGTCGGAGCTCCTCGCCGGACGGAGGTTGGTATCCACCCTCAAACTAACAATCTCCCACTTGGAGACCAAACCGACGTCAACAACCTATCTCATCGAACTCCTCTCCTGTGTGGCTCCACCCTCATCATCTATGCATGAAGGCCAACTGAAGTTGCGCACAACTCCAGTTTCTGAACAGTCACCGTCTTTGTTAACATGTCAGCTGGGTTCTTACTTCCTGGAATCTTTTCCAGTTTCAACACGTCATCTTCCGACAGGGATCTGATAAAGTGGTACTGAAGCGCAATATGCTTTGTTCTAGAATGAAATGCTGAATTCTTCGCCAAGTGTATCGCACTCTGGCTATCACTGTGCAAAACATTCTTTTCCTGTTTGAATCTCAGCCCTGTCAATAAACCTTGAAGCTATATCATATCTTTACTGGCTTCAGTCACTGCAATATACTCAGCTTCTGTAGTGGATAGGGTAACAATCTTCTGTACCTGTGACATCCAACTAACAGCTGTAGTTCCGACGGTGAATACATAGCCGGTGGTGCTTCTTCGGTGATCAACTTCGCCGCCAAAGTCTGCATCTATGTACCCTTGCACTTCTACCTCTCCCTTACCAAAGTGCAAACACTTCTGTGTGGTGCCTCGTAGATATCTCAGAATCCACTTGACCGCTTCCCAATGAGCTTTTCCTGGATTCGACATAAACCGGCTGACCACTCCCACTGCATGGCCAATGTCTGGTCTCGTACAGACCATTGCGTACATCAAACTTCCGATAGCTGAGGCGTAAGGAACCTGAGCCATACTCTTTTTCTCTTCTTCTGTCTGAGGAGACTGATCCTTCGATAGACGAAAATGACTGGCCAAGGGTGTGCTCACAGGCTTGGCGTTGCCCATGTTAAATCTCTGCAAAACACGGTTGATGTACTCCGTCTGAGATAACTGCAAGAGACCTCTCTTCTTATCTCTCGTGATTTGCATTCCAAGGATCTTCTTCGCTGGACCTAAGTCCTTCATGTCAAACTCCTTTGACAGCTGCTGCTTCAAACTCTTGATATCCTCCATATCTGCTCCTGCAACCAACATATCATCAACATACAGCAGTAGGATGATATAACTGGACTGATATCTTTTGAAATAGCAATAGTGGTCGGCGTTACACTTCTGGAAACCTTCCTTGTGCATGAAGCCGTCAAACTTCTTGTACCACTGCCTTAGGGCTTGTTTCAGGCCATACAAGCTCTTCTTGAGTCTGCACACCAGGTTCTTCTTCTTTTCTTCTGAGAAACCTTCTGGCTGGTGCATGTATATCTCCTCTTCTAGATCTTCGTGAAGAAACGTCGTCTTCACGTCTAACTGCTCGAGATGAAGATCTTCAATTGCTACAATACTCATCACTGTCCTGATAGTATTTAGCTTCACCACGGGAGCGAAAATATCGGTGTAGTCAATTCCTTCCTTCTGCTGGAAACCTTTGACAACTAGCCGGGCTTTATATCTTCTGGAACCATCCTGTTCCTCTTTCACCCGGTACACCCATTTGTTATGGAGTGCCTTCTTACCCTTGGGCAACTCAGCTAGTTCCCACGTCTGGTTTGATATAAGAGACTTCATCTCATCTTTCATTGCAAGCTCACACTTGCTTGCATCTCCACACTGACAAGCTTCATCAAAGCTTTCAGGCTCCCCACCACCTGTCAACAACAGATAGTTCATGTATCTCCTGTTGGGTACAGGAGGATGAGAAGATCTTCTTAATATCGGAGCTGGTGCGTCGGGCTCCTGCGCACCATCTTGTCCAACAGAAGATCTTCTTAATATCGGAGCTGGTGCGTCGGGCTCCTGCGCACCATCTTGTCCAACAGGCTCTTTTGGCTGAAGATCTTCTGCATTGGGTTCTTCCGAGAGGTTACTCGGGACATCATCTGCATCTATAAATGTGGACTCGCTCTCTGAGTCGTCAGTCTTGTGCATGTCCTTGTACATCACCTTCTCGTTGAATATCACATCTCTGCTCCTGATCACCTTCTTGTTTTCGTTGTCCCAAATGCGGTAGCCGAACTCATCTTCACCATAGTCGATGAAAGTGCATTTCTTTAATTTGGGATCAAGCTTATTCCTGCCTTGATCACTAATATGCACGTAAGCTACACAACCGAAAACTTTAAGATGTGAGAGTTTTACCTCCTTTCCGCACCATACCTCCTATGGTATTCTGTGCTCCAATGGAACCGATGGACCTCGGTTGATCAAGTAAGCTGCTGTGTTACCGCTTCTGCCCAGAACTTCTTCGGTAGGCCTGATTGTACCCGAATGCTTCTGGCTCTCTCCGTCAACGTTCGGTTCATCCGCTCAGCTACACCATTTTGCTGAGGCGTGCCGGGCACTGTTCTCTCCATTCTGATCCCGTGCTCATAGCAGAACTTCTTGAATCCGGTGTCTTCATACTCACCGCCATTGTCGGTCCTGAGCTTCTTTATTCTCAGACCGGTCTCATTCTCGACCATAGCTTTCCATCTCCTGAAAACCTCAAATACTTCTGACTTATGCTTCAGAAAGTAGACCCACACTTTCCGAGAGTGATCGTCGATAAAAGTCACGAAGTAGTGTTTTCCACCAATAGACGCGGTGATTGTTGGTCCCCACACATCTGAGTGAACAAGCTCTAGCTTCTCTTTCCTGGGGGTTCTGCCACTTGTCTGAAAGCTGACTCTCTTCTGCTTTCCAAGTATACATTCTTCGCACATATCCATCTCCACTGACTATAGTCTTGGGAGTTTTCCCTTTGTGTGCATGATTTTCATCCCCTTTTCACTCATATGACCGAGTCTCTGGTGCCATAGCTTTGAAGTCTCATTGCCTGCTGCAACTGAGATCGAACAACGTGTACATGCTGTCATATATAGGGTACCAATCTTCCTGCCTCGGGCAATCGTCATTGCGCCTTTTAAGATCTTCCAATCATCTCCGTGGAAGGTCGTGGTATATCATTCGCCAGCCAACTGGCCTACGGATATTAAATTCTTTCTCAGGTCGGAAATATGCCTGACATCCTTCAGCTCCCATACTGACCCATTCAACTTAATTTTCACCACGCCTTTGCCCACAATAGCACATGATTGATCATCACCAAGATATACGTATCCAAGATTTCCGGGGGTATACTTCTCGAAGAATTCTTTCTGAGAAGTAGCATGGAACGACGCTCCTGAATCTAACACCCAAGATTCCTCTTTGCTCTCCAAAGAGCATATCAATGCGTCGTCTCCTCCTGAAGTGGAGGTGACATTCACCTCTGCCTTCGCTTCCTTCTCCTTCTGTGCGCTCTTGCACTGATTCTTGTAATGCCCGGTCTTTCTATAATTCCAACACTCGATAGCCTTCGAGCTGTTGCTTGGATTCCTTGATTTGGACCTCCTGTCCTTTGATCTACCTCTGAAGTTTGATTTTTCTCGTCCGTTTCCTCTGGTTGAATTTCTACCTCTTGACTCTGTATGCAATACTGAAGAGGTTGTAGCTTCACCCGTCTCTCTCCGTCCGATCTCCTCGCTGAGAACCAAATCACGAACGTCACCGAACTTCAACTTTTTCTTTCCCGATGAGCTACTCACAGCTGTGACTATAGCGTTCCAACTCTCTGGTAGGGAAGACAAAAGTATCAACGCCCGAACTTCATCATCAAACTCAATCTCAACTGAACTCAATTGGGTTGTAACCGTATTAAGTTCATTGAGGTGTTGTGCTACTGACGCGCCTTCCGCCATTTTCAGATTGAATAACCGCCGCATCAAATGAACTTTGTTCGCAGCTAATGGCTTCTCATACATGTTTGAGAGTGCTGCCATAAGACCTGCCGTGGTCTTCTCCTTCGCTATGTTGAACACAACATTGCGAGTCAACGTCAATCTGATAACTCTGAGGGCTTGTCTATCCAGAAGGTTCCACTCTTCTTCCTTCATGGAATCCGACTTCTTCTCCGATAGTGGTTGATACAGATTTTTCTGAAATAGATAATCCTCTATCTGTATTTTCCAGAATCCAAAATCTGTTTCATCAAATTTCTCAAGTCTTATTTTTCCTTCATCTGCGGCCATGGCTCCCACTTGAATCTGACTTCCTCTAGATCGTTTCACGCTCTGATACCAGTTGTTGTGAATTTAACGCCGAAATCCCTAATGCAACGAAAACGAAGAATAGAAAAAGGTACACCAAGATTTAACGAGGTTCGGCAATTGCCTACGTCCTCGGGAGCCACACAGTCAATTTCTTATTTAATCTAACAAGAAATTACAAATCAAGAGCAAATCTCTAAACTGAGATTTCTCAAATGAACACTGTAGCTACAGTGTTAATACCCATATAAATACCCTCTTCTCTTTTCTCTCTCTTCTTAAATCTCCCCTCAAAACACTGTTGAAAAGCTGGGATTAAATGGAAAATCGCTGCTGCGATTTTAGGAGAAAGAACGCTGCTGCAGGCTGGCGACAGCCTGTCGCCAGCCACGCGAGCGTCCACGCTCGACGCTGAGGTCGAAGTCGCCAGACGCGGACGTCGGAGTCACGGACGCGAGGGTCGGCATCGTGGACGCGAGGGTCGGAGCTTGAACGCGAGGGTCGCGTTGGCAAAACGCCGAGGGTCGCGTTTTCCACAATCTGAGCTCGCCTGCTCGAGCTCTACCTGAAACTGCGCTTGCAGTTCGCCGTCGACTTCGCCTGAGTCGACGTCCACGCTCGCCTGCGTGGTTCTCAAGCTCGTCGGAGCTCCTCGCCGGACGGAGGTTGGTATCCACCCTCAAACTAACATTTTGTTTCTAATAAATGCTTTGATAGTATTGGTCTATAAAATTATAATATTGCTCAATCCTCACCGAAAACTTCAGAGTATTGGTATAGTGACATAGACTTCAAGAAATAGCAAGCTTACCTTTTTTTACTTTTTTTGGTTAAATATATTAAGTGCGTATAACTGTATGATTATTCTCACATTTTGGTCGCCAAGGCACTTGTATGTGTGTATGTGTGTATATTTGGTATATGCTTAGATAGGTGTAGAGAGACTTTTGTATCCCTAAATACTATAAATAACATCTAAGAGAGATAATAAAAGCTCTTGAGGGTTTCACATTGACATGGTACCAGAGCCACCTTCTCTTCTCTCTCCAATTTTCCAAGCCACCCTCTTCTCGCTTCTCTAAATTTTCGTAGACGCTTATACCGCCATCACTCAAACGTTTAGCTGCAGCCCTTCTACCCCTCTTCAAATTCTAGCCGGCCCCTCCCAAACCTAGCCGCCACCCTCCAAACCCTAGCCGCCACCCTCTACCCCTCTCAAACCTTAGCTGCCACCCACCACCATCAACCACTGTTCAAAGACATTGTTCATCCGCAGCAGTAATGTTCATCAGGAACACCGTTCATCACCGACTCTGATAAAATCCGACCCGAAATTATCTCAACCTGATCAGAGTCGACCCAAAATTATAATAATAATAATAATAATAATAATTTGTTAAGCTAATTATTTGGCTTAACCAACTAGATCTTCGTAGATCTTGAGCTAATCATTTGGCTTAACCAAATAGATCTTCATAGATCTTGAGCTAATTATTCGGCTTATCAACTTGATCTTCATAGATCTTCAGCTAATCATTTAGCTTAATCAATTCAATTAAACTCATCATTTAGCTTCATCTTAGGATGAGTTGTTAACAACCTCTTTAAGATGGGCAATAAGTCGTTCTCTTGAAGAAACCATGCATACTATTATGTTGAGGTTCGAAGAATCATGTGTACCATTATGTGCGTTATAGACTTGTGCTTCCCAAAATATTAGCGACAACTGAAATGGTAATGCTTTCAGAAATTTTGGCACTCATATGGTACTTATATAGAATTTTTGTTATGGCAATTATGTCCATCGATCTCCTATAGGTGTGTGAAGGATGGATGAGTACCAGAGATGACTGATGTCTTTTAGCTAAAAAAGAGGGATAGGAAGGGCTAAAATTTAGCATGCACTGTATAGAAATGAATTCGAGAAAGCAATATCATATCAAACTGTGAAAAAAGCCCTCAGCAGTTTGTATTTGAAATAAATGTTTAACCATAATTATATTATGTTCACTTCGAAAATAAAATATAAAAAAGAGGGTAGCTTACCTTTTTTTTAACTTCTTTCTTCTTTTTGGATAGTAATGGCAGACAAATAACCCCTCCGTGTTTCAATAAAAGGAGTTCAATAAAATATAAAAAGTTCTTCTTTTAGGTCTTTCATGCTAAATTCATTAAATGCGTATATGTATGTATGGTATTCTCACAATTTGGTCCCTAAGGAACATGTGTGTGTGATGGTGTGCGCGTGCAAGCGTGCGTGTTTGGCATGTGCTTTGATAGGCAAGCATGCCTTTCTGGTGGCAAATGTCGCCTCCACTCAATCTCTACGGCCTTCGTGATCAAAATTATATGCAAATCAACACAATGATATATAAATTAAGTTTAAAATTCTAGGTCCAAGCTTCAGATCTGACTGTGGTCTACATCTAATTTAAATTCAGATATGAACTGAAATCAGACCTGAATGGGCAACTTTAATTTTCTTATTTTAATATTGTTTCCTTCATTCGTGACCTTGTATCTATGAAAATTCAGTCTAGATCAAATTTTCTCTTTGATCCCCGCAACTCTCTTCTCTTTGTTGTGGTTTTGTTTTCTTCAATCTTATGAAGATTTTCCTGATGAAGACCAGTAGGTCAGCAACCTCCATTTCTCGCATGATTATCTGCCATCTTTTCGTTGATTACAAAATGCTGCCATATTTAGATGCTATTTGCTTATTATACGTATTACTTATGGTTATACTGTGTCATATCATAGTGCTTATCTATATCTGTGGATTGTTATCAAGACAAACTTGCAAAAATGAAAGGATTGGAGCACATTGAATCGAGTAAGAAATTTAAACATGGGAACAGAAAAGATATATTTAAAAATTTGAAGGACAGGAAGCTGATTACAACTTTTATAGACAAGGCAGTTACTCAGTGGAGCATGGCAACTCCAAGGAAACAGAGAGAAAAGTATATTTCTTTTTAATGCGCTTGTAGCAAATGTGCAGGATCTTCACTTTGCATTTGCTCATAGAAACCAGGTGCAGTCTCTTTTTCCTGATTTCATTAAAATCAATTTGCTTATCCACTTGTTGTATTCCTTATTTGACCTTCCAGAGGCCTGAGACTGATCAATTAATTAGCTATATGCACTTTGAAGTGGCCTGCATTTTCTAAAATGCATTGCAATAATGTTGTTTTGATTCTTCAGATCATGTATATGAATCACTACCTGATTTCTCTTCTATCCTATTCTGATTCAGTTGATCACACTGACATTTTCGTAGTTCAATGATTTGTCAAGTGAAAGGATAGTTGAATATATGAGGTGGTCAATTGCAGATGGTGAACTGACAATAAGATTTCACTTGCTAATTTACCTGTATGTTTGAATCACCAAATTTGTATTGGCACTGGAGGGCCTAAGAGTGCAAAATTTATAAATCGGTTGCTAGAATATTATATATTGAGTACGAAAAGGATTATTTCTTTACAAAATACATCATTTAGACGTGAGCTTTTAGCTCCTGGACAAAATAAAATGATATTACCTTTCTTGTTGGTATTCCTTCAATAGCATGTCATAAAACATCATTTTGTGAAATTTGCTGTTTTTTTTGTTTCAATTGTAGCACACAATGAGAATCAAAATATCATGCGTATTTTTTATAAAATATTTTGTCATTACAAGCTTGTGTTTCCCTAGAATTATACACAATTGAGAGGTAGTTCTCTTGAAAATTTGTCATTTATGAAATATTTTGGTATAGTATTTGAAATTAATGTTCAGCATAATTATAGTATGTGCACTTTGAAATTTTCCCTTGAAAGCAACAAAAACAAGGTCATTAAGTCAAACTTTACATTTTCAAAAGCAGGTGGAAATGTACTCATTCTGGTGTAGGGTGTTTACATCGTAAGACCATCTTTCTTGTGTTTATATCTTAGGATAGCATGGCAGGTACAAAACTGACATGATTCCAGTATTCTTTTTATAGAAAAATAAACAAAATCACCAGTAAGTACCTTTTATCTGGTTATAAGTGGTTTTGCTTGTTAACTGTAGAATAGTTCTTACAAGTAATGTATAAGAATTTTCCTTATCTGTTCACATTGTTCTTTTGGTAATTTAAGAAACAAGTAAGAAGGGGATACTCAAGTTGATTTCATGTATAATGACTAGTATACATCAAAGAAAATGTTCAAGTGTAAAGGACAGTGCACGTGAATAGGCAAGAAACAAGTTCTATGTAAGTTACAATTTATTTGTTTACACTAGTTTATAACGTACGTTCAATGGAAAATGACAGGACTCAATTCATCCTGTCATGATGAAGAGTGCCAAATGGCGTGAATACTTTGTCTGAATTATAATCCTTTCTCTATATAAACACCTCCTTGGAAACTCCTCAACGCTCATATTCACAACAAATGCTTACTTTAACTGGATGTCAGTATATGCAATTATTTTTATCTTCTGATCTTTATCTCTCCATCGTTGTATCTGATACAACTTGCTATTTTGGTGCAAAGACTGCTGATTCTTTGCAAGGGAGTTCATTAGAAATTTAGCAAATTAATCAAGACTCATGGAGTGCTTCCTTACTTTCTCCTGATGTAGTCACTTGGCTTGCCTATATCAGCATCGAAAGTTAACAATCAAAAGAATAGATGCGATGGAGTTCAAATATTTGATTTCCTTCTTCAATTATAAAGGAAACCGATATGTGAATTGTTGGAGGCGTGCAGAGTCTGTTGGCGAGATCAATTACGAGAAATGGAGAGTATCTGGCCCTCTCTTTTGCCCAGCCATCCAAACTCATGGTCCTTATGTCTTATCTAACACTAGGTATGCTCCTTTGTTTCTAGGCTCAAACTAACAATGAGGGGTTGCTGGACTATGAAACTCATACCGTCATACGTAATTCCTCTTAAAGTTGCTCCTTTTATCTTTTCCCCCCATATGTATCATTTATTTTTTAATTTATAGTTGGTAGCATGCAAAAAGCTCGCCGTGGTGATCTAGATGTGCTATTCGGTATCACCATTAACCATTTTAAAGGAAACATATACTTGTCTCCCTGTCTATATCATATGTAATCTTTATCAAATTTGCATTCAGAAACAAACGTGAGATGGAAGAACGTGTCTTCTGCTGTAAATCTGGAAAATGTGGTATAATACATGTGCATCATATTAGAAGTGATATTAGAAAATGGAGATATATGTTATCCACCAGGCACAATTTTTTTTTTTTTTTGTATAGGGGTTTTGCCTAAGTAGCATTTTATTGAAATTAAGCTTCATGTGCATTTTGAATGCACTAATTTGCACATGTATCTTCAATGCATTACCATTCACTGATGATGAGTTCTGTATGAGATTCTACATATAAATAGCATCATATATGGCAATCACAAATCTGTACGATATAAATATAATATAATATAACAAAATTCAGGATGAATAATGTGACAGGTGGTTAATCTCCTAACTGCAAGCTTTCCACGTTAACACCATGTGGGATGCAAGTTCATTTGAAGAGTGCTGTTGAGATTGTAGCTTCTGATGGTTAAATGTAACTGGATCTACGGCTCATATAAAGAAATAACAATAATAATAATAAATTGACAGATGGTTAATATAACTGATTTTAGAACTCTAATAAAACTTATCGAATTAGCCAAATATCTACCAAAGTTCAAGGTATGTACAAAACGGCTCCGATTTTAACTGAAGAAGGTACATCTATGTAGTATTAATTGCCCGTATGAGAAGCTATTTAGTTGTTAACGCATCTTTGTCCAGAGTTGAGGCTATTCCTGGCAGTATTCTTCACGGTAATTTCAATAAACCCTCAACAAGTTTGGGCCTTTGGCATGCGACCCTCTAAAAGTTTGAAACTCTAACTAAACCTCCAATAAGTTTGAGAATTTCAGAAAATCGTGAATACGTTTTGATTTTTTCCTTTCGCTTGGCCTCCAATGATATGTCAGATATTATCATAAGCCACCCTATTGATTAGATATTACAACCATTCTATGTATATGTATGGCTGCCTACTAGTGTGGGCTATTGGTTGATGAGTTGTCAGGTGTGCGTATATATATAAGGGCCTTTTTGGTTGATGGGTTGTGAGGTGTGTGTACATAAAAGTTACGCTCCTGCCAAAATCGGTGCTTTTATGGTGGAAAATAAACTTTTCTTTATGCTGATGAGGCACGCGGTTTTCGTTCCTCGTTCTTTTTTTTATGTCTACGATCCAATCATCAAAATATGAAGAAAAATGACATTTTTTAGGATTTTTCCTGAATGTCAGGTTTCTTTTGGAACTTTTCCTAATTTTCTCGACAAACCAAATAGCTCCTAAGCCAAGGAACATGTAACTCAGATAATCAATGAGAAGCTCTCTTCAATACCAAATTAACGTGGTATAAGAGATCTAGATTCAATCCCTAAATCAATTCCAATCCTACATCCTCAAATCAAATTTAGCTACAGAAACACTCCTGGTAGGCGGTCTTACCTGTCCCTGTCGCCGCCTCTGATCGCCGTCCACTATGGTCTGATCAACACTATTTCTTCAGTCATCGTCATCATCATCTCCAGGGATTCCCTGCACTCTCGACAGCTTGCAGTAGCAATTGCTGCCTCCTGCAACAGCAGCCAGCAACACCGCTGCCTCAGGCAGCAGTAGCCACGACCGCTGCCACCACCGCCGCCGCTGCCTCTAGCTCAGATGTCACTGCCTTGTCTGCTCATTCTGGTACTTCTACTCCTTGGATATTTGACTAAGATGCATCTCATCATCCGCTCCCTCTTCATTATGCATTTATACCGCTAATGATATTCCCCCTGCAGTTTCTCAGTTGGGTGATATTACTCTGAGTTCTGATAGTTTTAATCGTCTAACATTATCATCGGTTCTTTATATTCCAAAATTATATATGCAACTTTTATCTATTGGGAAAATTGCAGATTCTGGTTGCACTATCTTATTTAATGTTAAATCTTGTGTTGTACAGGATCACATCAACCAGAAGATTATGATAGGTCATAGAGTTAATGGTTGGAGTCTCTACATCTTTTCTCTACATCTAAAATTGGTCATGGATTCTTTGTTCATGATCTGTGACATCACCGCTTGGGTTATATCTCTGGTTCTTGCTTAAAACTTTTGTCTGAATCATGTATACTAGGAAATTTAAAATTCTCTACTTTATCAAACTTTATTGTGTACCGATTAGCTAAACAAACTTCCCTACCATTTTCATCCAGTAATAAAATTGCTTTAGCCCCATTTGATTTGATTCATTCTGACATCTGGAAACCTGCCCCATGAGCATCTTTGTCAGGTTATCGATATTTTGTCAGTTTTATTGATGACTATTCTTGCTACACCTGAGTATATCTTATGCATTCTTGTTCTGATGTATTAGACATTTACAAAGATTTTACAATTATGATTCACAACCAGTTACATAAACATGTAAAGATATTTCGCTCTGATGGTGCATGTGAATATATCTTTTCGACAATGCAATATATTTTAAAATTCATATGGCACTCTCTCTCACCAATCATGTCTACACACTCATGAAAAAATAGTGTTGCTAAGAGAAAACATCGTCATATTCTCGACATCATCTGTACCTCAAATTCTCTAGGCCGAAGCATAACTGACTGCTGTTTTTCTTAACAATATCACTCCATCTTCTATAATAGTTGACACTGCTCCACATTTTCAACTTTTTAAGTCTTAGTTTCATTGTTCTCTTCTTCATAATTTTGGATGTGTCTGTTTTGTCCTACTTCCCCCGAATGAACGAGATAAACTATCTCCATGCACTGCACGATGTATCTTTCTTAGCTACAACACAGTTCACAAAGGGTATCGCTGCTATGAATCTACCACTAGAAGACTTTGTATTGCTTGACGTGTCACTTTCTTTGAGAATGTTCCCTACTATACTACTTTAGACTCGGATCTCTCTTTTCTTCAACCTCCTTCATCACCTTCCGCTACTATACCTATACCCTTAGCACCTGTACATTCTTCTGGTCAACCTACTCTCTCTTTTACTCTATTGGCATCTGGCAACCATCCTCTTGAGTCACCCACACCTTCTGAACTTCGACTTGCCACCTCACTTATGCTACAAGATACTCATTCTATAGGCGCCTGTGCTAGTTTCTCCGGATGTGACTCCTCCTCGCCAAAATCCCACATGAGAACATCATCCTCCTGCTCGTTATGCTCAGTGTGCCACTAGAACATATTCCTCGAAGTTTGTCTCTTTTCTGGCTGCTATTCATTTTATACATGAACATAACTCGTATTCTGAGGCTGTCAAGTATACAAAATGGCAACAAGCAATGAATGAAGAATTAAAAGCTTTCCACAAGACTCATACTTGGGACCTTGTTCCATTGCACTCTAGTGTTAAACTGATAAGTTACAAATGGATTTATAAGGTCAAGACTCGATCAGATGGTTCTATCGAGCGGTACAAAGCTCGTCTTGTTGCTCAAGGATTTTGTCACGAATATGTCATTGATTATGTATAGACTTTTGCCCCTATTGCAAAGATGACATCCATTCGCACTCTCATTGCTGTTGCTACTACTAAAGATTGGTTATTATACTAAATGGATGTTAACAATGCTTTTCTTAATGTTAATGGTGATCTCTCTGAGACAGTTTACTTGCAGTCACCTCCTAGTTTTTCTGCTCTCGCAGGACATGTTTGTCGACTTTGTCGCGCTATATATTGTCTCAAATAGGATTCTCGCGTTTGGTTTGAGCATTTTCGACAATATCTTCTCTCTATTGGTTTCACTGAGAGTCTAGTTGACTATGCTCTATTCTATCGGTCATCAGCCTCTGATACAATTATTGTCTTACCTTATGTGGATGATATGATAATTACTGGAAGTGATTCTTCTGCCATTGCTTCATTGAAGCAGTACCTTCAGAGTCAATTTGAGATGAAGGATCTTGAATATCTTCGATACTTCTTAGGCATTGAGATTGCCACCTCCTCTCGTGACTATCTTCTCTCTCAGAAAAAAGACATAACTGACATTCTTGAGCGTGCTACCCTCAGTGATCCTTCTATTGCTACTACTCATCTTTCCATCCTGATGGAGATGAATTCGAAGATTTGACATGATGATGGTGCTCCTTTATCTTAGCCTACTCGATATCAAGAACTTGTTGGATCTTTGGTTTATCTTTCTGCTACACGTTCGGATATTGCTTATGTTGGCACATATTGAGCTAGTTTGTTGGTGCTCCTACTTTTACTCACTATGCAACTTTAGTTCAGGTTCTCCATTACCTTCATGATACTATATCCCGATCATTGTTTTCTCCATCAGACTCTTCTTTGTCTCTTTGTGCATACTGCCG
>NC_033799.1:15561613-15597024 GCF_001876935.1 Asparagus officinalis | reverse complement strand
ACTACTGGTTTTTGTATTTTTTTTGGGATCATCTCTCATCTCTTGGCATAGTAAGCGTTAGGTTGTGGTCTCTTGTTTTAGTACAAAGTCAAAATATCGGAAAATGATAAATACTACAGTTGATCTACAATGGCTCCGTACTCTTTGACGAGCTCTTAGTGTCTCTATTACTTCTCCTATCACTCTACACTGTGATAATCAGAGTATGATCTCTATTTTGTCAAATCCAGTGTTCCATGAGTATACCAAACACATTGAGGTTGATTGTCATGTGGTTCGACAGGAGCATGCTGCTGAAAATATTACACTCTCATATGTTTCTTCAAAAGAACAAGTGACAGATTTGTTTATAAAGAATATGAAAACCCTAACTCTTATTGTGAGATCTCTTGGGCTTATATAGGCCCCTACACAACTTACAAATAAGTCCCTATATATTACTAATATGTCAACACTCCTCCTTAAGATGGGCGAAAGATATCTACTAAGCCCATCTTGTCACATCCTCTAACCATATCTACTGAGCTAAGTCTTTTAGTCAGACAATCTGCTGCCTGGTCCTTAGTCGAAACATGACTTAGTTCCAGTAGTTCACTATCCAACTTCTCTTTGATGAAGAACCTATCGATCTCGATGTGTTTGGTTCTATCATGCTGCACTGGGTTGTTGGCGATACTGATGGCTGACTTGTTATCTCACCACAACTTTATCTTAGCTCCTTGATCCAGCTTCAGCTCCATCAGCATACTCTTCAACCATAGCAACTCAGTAACTCCTAAGGTCATAGCTCTATACTCTGCCTCAGCTGTCGATCTTGCCACCACCGACTGCTTTTTGCTCTTCCACGAGACTAAGTTGCCTCCTATAAAGATGCAATATCCTGAGGTGGACCTTCTGTCATCAGCACAGCTAGTCCAATCAGAGTCACAATAACCCTTAATGCTCATATATTCATTCTTCCTGAAGATTAGCCCTTTTCCGGGGGCATTCTTCAAATACCTTAGAATCTGATACACTACGTCCATATGATCCTTCTTTGGATCATGCATGTAGCGACTCACCATGCTCACTGTAAAAGAGATATCAGGATGTGTGTGACTCAGATAGATCAACCTGCCCACCAGCCTTTGGTATCTGTCACGATCAACTGGTTCTCCAACTTCAGCACCTAGCTTAAACTTCTGGTCGATCGGTATAGTTGCAGGTTTGCACCCTAACATTCCTGTTTCTTTGAGAAGATCCAGTGCATACTTTCTCTGGGATAGGACGATCCCCTCCGCTCCTCGAGCTATCTCTATTCCAAGAAAGTATCGAAGCAAGCCAAGATCTTTCACCTCGAATTCCTTACCCAGTCTCACTTTGAGTTGGGCAATCTCCTTCTCATCATCCCCTGTAATAATCATATCATCCACATATACTGCAAGCATGGTGATGTGACCTTCACTTTTTCGAAAGAACATGGTATGGTCGGCGTTGATCTGCTGGTACCCCATACTAATTATAGCCCTCCTGAATCTGTCAAACCAAGCACGAGGAGACTGCTTCAGCCTATAGAGAGACTTCTTCAATCTGCAGACCTTTCCCACTGTCTGATCTATACCGAATCCTGGTGGTATCTCCATGTATACCTCTTCCACTAGATCTCCATGAAGAAAAGCATTCTTCACATCTAGTTAGTGTAGCTTCCATCCACCATTTACTGTCAGAGAGATTAAGGTCCGAACAGTGCTCATCTTTGCCACCGGTGTAAAAGTCTTATCATAATCGATGCCATATGTCTGACTATACCCTTTTGCCACCAGACGAGCCTTGTAGCGTTCAACTTGTCCATCTGGATTCTGCTTCACAGTGAAGACCCACTTACATCCAACTGCTCTCTTCCCTTCTGGTAGTTTTACTAGCTCCCAAGTACGGTTCTTCTCAAGAGCCCCTAGCTCCTCGTGCATAACCGCTTTCCACTTTGGGTCCTTCTTAAAAACCTACCAATTGTTAGGTACAGTAACAGAGTCCAATGATGTAATGAATACCCCATGTGCAGGGTGGATGTTAGAATATGATACAAATTGGGCAAGATCCTAACCATATCTATTGGGAGGATTTCCCGCATTACTACGAGTAGTCCTCCGTACTGATATTGGTGTGAGAGGAGTAGGGAGAGGAATGTTATCACATTGGGATGAAACTGGTGGTGGTGTAGGTGTCTCAGGAGTCGGTGCAGGCGTTGGCAAGAGACTTGGTAGTACTAGTGGCACTGTAGATACTGTTCCTGTAATTTACTTTTCCTTCCTACTATAGGTTAGTAGCTCCCCCTGAACCGTGGGCCTAACACCTCTTGTCTCATTTTCCTTTTCTTCTTCATTCTCCTGCTCCTCCTCAACTAATTCTCCCTCCCAAGGAATCGATGCAGAAATTGATTTCTTCACATTGTTCACCGATCTCTCACCATTCTCCTCCTCTCGCCTCATACTTCTAGTATTGGGCGAGTTACCAATGGATGAAGTTATCTTCCGGGTGTAATATGGCTCGAGTTCTCGAAAGTGCACATCCATGCTTACAAACAACCTTTTCTCCACCGGGCTCCAGCAAACATATCCCTTTTGAGTAGCAGAATATCCCACAAAGATGCACTTCACAGCTCTAGGGGCAATCCTACAAAGATGTACTTCACAGCTCTAGGGGCAAGCTTCCCGACAGATGGCCTGTTGTCCTTCACAAAGCACACACAGCCAAACACTTTAAGTGGAGGAATCCCACCATTATCTCCCTTCAATGTCTCACACGGAGACTTCCAATCCAGCACTCTCGAGGGTATTCTGTTGATCAGCGCTGCTACGGCAATACTGCTTGCCCCCATAATGTTTCTGGGACATTCATAGAGATCATCATGCTTCTAGCAACCTCTAAAAGATGTCTGTTCTTCCTTTTCGCTACCCCATTCTGAGCTGGTATGTATAGACATGTTGTCTGGTGATGTATTTCCTGAGCTGACAAATATTCTTCAAACGCTCTGTTGGTATACTCTGTCCCATTATCCGACCTTAATACCTTCACCACTGCTCCGTATTAAGTCTGAACATTCCTATGAAAGTTTTAGAAGCACCCAAACACTTCACTCTTATTCTTCATCAGGTATAACCAAGTAACACGAGAGAAACAATCAATAAATGTAACAAAATACTTGTATCCATTCATAGAACTTGTGGAACAAGGCCCCCAAATATCTGAATGTACCAAGTCAAATGCATGAGAACTTCTATGACCAGAACTAACATAAGAGCTTTTAGTAAGCTTTCCAAACTCACAAGCATCACACACAAGTTTCTGTTTATTTGCTTTCTCAAATAAAGAAGGATACAATCTACCTAAAATACTAAAGGATGAGTGTCCCAAACGCTGGTGATGAAGCATTAACTCACTCTCAACACTCATTTTAGATCCTACTCCTGCTTCCTCTACGACTGACACCAATGCTGAATCCAGCCCTTCACGATCCAGATACCACAGTCCACTACGCCATGTGCCAGTCCCAAGTCTCCGCCCTGTTTCCTTCTCCTGAAAAATCATCTTGGGAATATCAAAAGAAACAATGCATTTTAGTTGGAGGATGATAGAACTAATGGACAAAAGATTGACTGGAAAGGAAGGAGCATGCAAAACATTGGACAAAGTTACAGAACCAGTACAATCGACTGTACCTTTACCAACCACCGGCTGAAATGTACCATCACCTGTTTGAATACTATCAGGCGATGCTAAGTGAGTATATGATGAGAACTCACTAGCATTACCTGTCATATGTCGAGACGCACCGGAGTCGACTATCCATTCTGATGATCTGTCGGGAGACATAGAAGCAAGAGCATGTATGTCATCAATACCTTTGGTCGGATGAGTATAGATAGCAGTGTTGCCTCTGGTGAAGAACGAAGTGGATGCCTCCTCAGTCCCACTCCTCAAGTCTCCATCCCCTGCTACTTGCTGCTTCCTCCTGAGTATCGCTAGGAGAGCACGATCCTCCTCAGTAAAGACCACCTCAGCGTATTCTTCCTCTGCTACCATCAGATTCACCCGGTTGCCTACTCCTCTTCCACCTCGTCGACCCTCACGGTCACGACCACGACCTCCGAACTGTCCACGTCCACCCGAATCTCCTTCCTTGGGTGGTTTGGTGCAAGCATGCCTTAGATGACCCACTTCACCGTAGTTGTAGCACTGTCGAGTCTCTCCCCTAGATCCAGTGTTGTTAGAGGCTGCCAGTGCTGACTTCATCACAGGAAGTCCACCTGTCCCCGCCTGTAGCCTAATACGAGTCTCCTCCTGGATCATAGCAGAGACAGCTTCCTCAAGCGTGGGAATCTTCAGATGAGCGAGCAGCAATGCAATTCGCTGAGCGAACTCTGATATCAATCCCTTGAGAAATACCATAGTCCTCTCCTGTAGGAAGGCCTCCCGCTCTTTACATCCCGAGTCCTTACAGCTCGCTCGAGGTGAGAAGTGATCATAATCTAGCCACAGACGTTCCAGCTCTGTGGCATACTCCTGTACAGTCCGCTCTCCCTGGACTGTGGCGTCGATCTCTCCTTTAATCTGGAATACCCTCAGGTTATTGTGACGGCTAGGGTTTTGGTGGAGGCTCTGATACCATAAAGAATATGAAAACCCTAACTCTTATTGTGAGATCTCTTGGGCTTATATAGGTCCCTACACAACTTACAAATAAGTCCCTATATATTACTAATATGTCAACAGTTTACCAAGGCTCAAACTATTTCTCAGTTCTGCTATTTCATGTCCAAACTCTCCGTGTTACATCCGTGAGCTTGAAGGGGGTGTTAGATATGTTGGATATTATCATGAGCCGCCCTATTGATTAGATATTACAGCCACCATATATATATGTATAGCTGCATACTAGTGTGAGCTATTGGTTAACGGGTTGACAGGTGTGTGTGTGTATAAACTAAGGAACATGTAACTCAGATAATCAACTCAATACCAAATTAACAGACTACTTGATTAATATCCTCTATTTGGGAACCCAAAATATGGCGTTTTTGGGGTTTAGTGATTAATATTCTCTATTTGGGTTATGAGGGCTAATTTAACAAACCAAGATGTTTTTGAGGTTCTCAAAATTTCCAAACTTAGCAGGGGTTTGGTGATTTTACCCTATTTTTCACCCATATATGATCTGTCTTGCGGTTTTATACTAGTTTTCTGACATAACATAGTTCACAAATGAATGATGTGACAGTAGATCTCCAAAACCATTTTACAATTTGCTGATATATGTGTTGATTTGGAGCATGACATTCACACCCAGAACTATTTTCTTTGTCAATAGTATATATATTATTATGATTATATCATGTCATGTCATATAACTCCTTATCTGTATGCAGATTGTTTTTAAGATAATCTGCAGAAATGAAGGCATTGGGAGCACATTAAAATGATGAAGCAATTTAAATGTGGGAATGGGAAAGATATTGACAATTTATAAAAGCGCAACCAAAGTGATTTTATTGATCTCATGTCTGTACATAGTTCAGATATTAATGGCAGGAGGCTGACTACAAATTTTAAAAACTGATCGAGGCAGGTATTTAGTGGAGCTTTGCAGGATGATAAAAAGGGCCTTGGAAAACACAGATACTGGGTACCAATAATAGAGGGAACCAAATGCAAATATAAGTAGAAAAAAGATGGGAAATTCAGTTTGCAATGTGTTTCAGTATTTTACTAGAATAATTTACTTCTGTCTGTGATCCTTCTTTGGCTTGAAACTGATCACTTAGTTCGTTGTATGCTTTTGGAAATAGTCTATTTATTTTCAAATTGATTATGATACTATTGATTTGATTCTTCAGAGCGTGTATATGCATCACTACCAGCATCTTTCTCTTCTAATTTGTTTATTTTCTGAAGTCGCACATATTGACATTTTCCTAGTTGAAAAATCTGTCGAGTGAAAGGATAGTTTAATATATGCTGACGGGGGGCCTGAACTAAATATTTCACTTGCGTGAAGCGCCAAATTTTGTTTTGGTGATAGTGAATAATTCAAACTTATAACCTATATGCAACGGGAAATGACAGGAATCAGTTCTTCTGTAATGACGAAGGGAGGCAAATGGCGTGGATACTTTGTTGGAGATCACAATCATTTCCCTATATAAACACACTCTTAATAACTCATGTTCACAACAAAAGCTTACGAACTTACTCTTTGAGCAGCTTAGTAGGATATGAGTATATGCAGTTAGTTTTTTTATTTTCTAATATTTATCCTCATTTTTCATGGAGTACTTCTTTCCGCTCCGTTGTTGTAGTCACTTGGCATGGCTTTATCGGCATAGAAAGTTAAGATTTGAAAGCATGGATGACATGGAGTTCTATTGTCTGATATCCTCCTCCAATTATAAAGGAAACCGATATGTGCATTGGAGGAGGAATATTATAGTCTATGTCGGCGTGATCAATTACGAGAAATGGGAGAGTCCCTGGCTTTCCCTTTAGCCTAGCAATTCCAATTTACGGTCCCTTCAGAGTACCCACCTTGAGGTATGTTTAATGCTCATTTTAAGAGCTAACTCGTGTGGGGCATGGGAAAACCAATGAGGGTTGCTAGGCTATAAAACTAATGAGGTAATTCCTCCTAATGTTGCATTATTTTTCTCTTGCATGTTTGTCTTCTATTTTATTTTGTCTACAGATGATTAAAAACATTCTTCTAGTAGTGATCTAGTTCCTATTTGCTATCACATTTAACCATTTTCAGGAAACATATACTAGTCACCCGCTTCCATATTTAATCTATTTTCTATTTTTTATTTTCAGAAACAAACATGTGATGGAGGCGGTATGTTTGTTTGTACATACGAGATGCTGGCAAATTTTTGAGAGGATGTTGATGATACCAGTATGTGCCTTCTCCTGTAAATCTGGAAAATGTAATATGATACGTGCATCAAATTGAAAGTCATATATTAGGAAAATGTATAGGTTTTTTTTGTCAGTTTGGAGTAGCATTTTGATGAAATTATGCTTCATAGTGTTTGTTAAATGCATTAGTATGCATTGACACTCATCTTGAATTCATTACTGTATATAAATGACTAGTATGTATGTCTCTATGAGACTTTCTATGTATATCTGTATATATGTCAATTACAAGCTAGTATTCTATAATGAAAAGCCCATTTATGGCCACTTCAATGATTGAACTTGACAGCTGACCCGAAATCTGGACAATTTTATTTCATAATCTCTATCTGCATGCCTGTGTTTAGAGGATGAAGTTTTTACTAATGTAATTGTGATGCTACTGATTTGTAATATTGTTGGTTACTAATATATGCTTCTATAGGCAAGGCTTTTACTAAAGTGTAGACATGGATAACTGTATGATATTCTCATATTTATGTCACCAGGGAGCTTGAGTACGTGTGCGTATTTGGCATATGCTTTGATAGGCAATATGCCTTCCGGTGTCAGATCTCCAAACCTCGCTTCCACTCAATTTTTGTGGCCTTGATGATCAAAATCATGTCCAAATCTACATTAACACTAATTAAGATTGGATAAATTGAGTTTGAAATTCTAGGCCTAGCTACTCTACCTTATTCTGATATGATCTAGAAACTCAAAGTGATTATATGCATCTCATGGCTCTAAATAGTTCAGATTTGAACAGGAAACTGATGGCAACTATAAAAAACTAGGCAGCTACTCAGTTGAGCATCGCACCAAACGCAGCTCGAAGGAAAAAGAAGAGAGAAGAGAGAATTTTCTTGGTAGTGAGATGCAGGATTTTCTGCTTGTGGGCAGAGGGTATAGCATGTTTCTGTGTTTTATTAGGATCAATTTGATTATTTCTTGTCGTGTTACCACTCTGAACTTCAAGAGACTTGAAATTGATCACTTAATCCAGATGCTTTTTAATGTAAATGTTAGTCTAAATACCGATTTTGTTCTTTCTGATTGTGTATCTGCTTCACTACCTGAATTCTCTTCTGATATGTTAATATTCTGGTTCAGTTTATCACATGGACATGTAGTAGCTCAAGTACTCCTCAAGAAAGTGATAGGAACTAAATTTAAGCTTACAACTATCTTCCCATTGTGCAAATTACCAATAAGAAGTTAATTAGTGGTGGAGGAATATTATTGTGATATAAGAGGATACGCGACAAATATTTTTTTGGTTGCTAGAATGTCGTTTAGACATCTACCTTTTTGGTTCCTATATTCTTGTTAGTACACTATTTATTTTAGATTTTTTTAAAACTTCATTTTTGGGGGTGCAGCTGTTCTCTTTTATAGCAATTGTAGCATGAAACGTTGTGATTCAAAATATCATGTGCATTATTTGGTTCATTACCATATACCAGCTTCTGCTTCCCAGGACTACTAACAACTGAGAGTAGTTTCCTCGAGATAATTTACTTTTATGTTGTATAGTCAGTAGTGTATTTGAATTATACTTTGAACAATATTGTTACCATTTTGCCTATTTGCCTTCTAAGATTCATCATAGATACAAAATGACTTGATTCCAGCGTTTTTTTAGTGAACACAAAAAGTTGCCTGTACCATTTCTTGTTACAACTGACTTTTTTTCCCCACAGAATAATTAATGTTACAAATTACAAAAGAGAGTTTTAATTTCCTTATTTGTTCGCATTATCTAGATGGTGATTTAAGAAGTAGTAAACAAGCGAGAAGGAGCAACTCACACTTGTTTCGTGTAATAACGAGTCAAAAAGTTGCATACATTGAAGAACATGTTACAGCCGGTGTAACGGGCAGTCCACGTGAATGGTCAGAAAATAACCTCCTATGCCAGTTTCAAAGTATTTGTAGATAATTCAAACTTTGTAACGTACATTCGGCGGAAATAGCGTGAATTCTTTGAGGGCCAAATAGCGTGAATTCTTTGTTTCACATCGCTATATATCCTTTCCCTATATAAACGCCTCCTTAGACGAACTCAATAGTCGCAACAAAAGCTTAAGAGCCTTAGTTCTCTGAGCACTTCAGTAGGATGTGAGCATTTGAAAAAAACAATAGTCATTATTTTCTGATCTTTATCTATCTTTGTTGTTCATGAAGTACTATACTTTCCATTCTCTGGTTCTAATCGCTCGCTTATATCAGCAACGAAAGTTAACGAACAGATCGAAAGAGTAAATGAGATGGAGTGCTACTATCTGATTTCCTCCTTCAATCATAAAAGGAAATCTACATGTTCATCTGAGGAGGAACATAGCCAATGCCGTGAGACGCAACATTACGAGAAATGGGGGGGGGGGGGTAATCGGCTCTCTCCATTCGGGCAGCGACCCCGACTCAAGGTCCCCATGGATTACCCAACGTGAGGCTTGTCTAAGGCTCCGTTTAAGAGCTGACTCATGTGTGGGACATGGGGAAACTGCTTAGGGTCGCTAGGCCATGAATCAAACCTGCAGGTAAGTCCTCTAAACGTTGCTTATCCTCCTAGTTTTTTTTTTCCTCCCCATGTTTGTCATCTATTTTTGGACTAATCTGCTGTCATTTCTTTTTTCCTTTTTATTTATTTCAGGACGAAATGTGAGACTGAAGAGAGAATTTGCCATCCACACGCTGAAATGAGTAATCCATGGTAAAAGGGAGCTCGTATGCATCTTCTACCGTTTCGGAAAGTGTAGTGGTAGTACTGTTCCAGGAAATGGACGACGGCACGAGTCACGTTCTTCCTTGTGAAATTAGCTTTTCTTCCTGTTTAAAGTTCTATTTTTACAGAAGTTAAGCTTTAATATGAATTTTGAATGCATTAGCATACGCACAAGCGCTGCGTCTTCAATTCATTGATGACTTCTGTATGGGATTTCATACGTATAAATGCAGAAATAATATATGGCAATTACAAGTTGCTATTCAAGAAAGGCCAGGTTCTCCTTGCGGTAGCAATCTGATCACTGCTGAGTGCTGAGTAATTAGTAATAGTAAGATGGGTTATACGCATATATACCCCTTAAATCATGGGTGTTTGCAAAACTACGCTCCAAATCTCGGTATTTGCAAAACTACCATTCAAATCATCAACTTTGGAAAAACTACCCACCCAACAATTAATCGTCAACTTTGATCAGCTAAATTGTTATTGCAATGTAAAAATTATCAACAAAATAGCCACTTTTGAGCACCCAGTTGATGATTTGTTGATCTTATGGATATTTTTCAGAAAGTTGATGATTTGAAGGATAGTTTTGTAAATATTAAGATTTAAGGGGTATTTTTGTGACCCATTATTTGAGGAGTATGTGTTGAGATCAGGTATAGATCAAACCTTGGTTCAGGCGAGGTTGAACGACGCAGGCGAGCTCGCGATCATCAGGCGAGTTCGAGATCCCCTTGCAGGCTAACTTGAGGGTCGTGGCTGGCGACTTCTCTGTCTGGCGATTTCTTGTCTGACGAGTTGTGGAACAGGCGGTCTCTACCCAGGCGAGTTCGAGGGCATGTGCTGCAGGCGAGTTCGAGGCGTGCTGGCGAGGTCGAGGCGCTCGTGACAGGCGAGCTCGTGGAGGACTTCCAGGCCGTTGACAGCCTGTCGACAGCTCATCTAGGGTTTCCCTATAAAAGGGAAACCCCAAAGCCGAGATCAATGACCTCCTCTCTCTCTCTCTCTCTCGATCTCATCTTCTTCCAGTGGCGGCAGCGTTTTCTTCTTCCCCCTTTCTCGTTGCTTTTCTCCAGCGCTCAACTTCGTTTGAGGGGAGATTTAAGAAGTTGAGAGAAAACTTATTGTGGGAATATCCTTTATTTAGGAAAGAAGTTAAGAGGGGTATTTAAGAAGAAAGAGAATCGTACTGTAGCTACAGTACCGATTGTATTTTTGAGGAATCTCAAGTTTAAGATTCGCTCTTGAATTATAATTTCTTGTTAATTAATAAGAAATTTATTGTGTGACTCCCGAGGACATAGACAGTTGCCGAACCTCATTATATCTTGGTGTACTTTTTCTATTCTGCGTTTCTGCTGTCTTAGGGGTTTTGGTGGTAAATTCACAACAACTGGTATCAGAGCGTGAAACGATCTAGAGGAAGTCAGATTCAAGTGGTAGCCATGGCTGCAAATGAAGAGAAAATAAGACTTGATAAGTTTGATGGAACAGATTTCAGATTCTGAAAAATGCATATAGACGATTATCTGTATCAGAAAAATCTGTATCAACCATTATCGGGGAAGAAGCCAGATTCTATGAAGGCAGATGAGTGGAACATTCTAGATAGACAAGCCCTTAGAGTTATCAGATTGACGTTGACTCGCAATGTCGCGTTCAACATAGCGAAGGAGAAGACCACGACGGGTCTTATGGCAGTACTCTCGAACATGTATGAGAAGCCATCAGCGGCGAACAAAGTTCATTTGATGCAGCGGTTATTCAATCTGAGAATGGCGGAAGGCGCGTCAGTAGCACTACACCTCAATGAACTCAACACGGTCACAACCCAATTGAGTTTAGTTGAAATTGAGTTTGATGAGGAAGTTCGGGCGTTGATACTTTTGTCTTCCCTACCAGAAAGCTGGAAAGTCACGGCAGTGAGTAGCTCGTCAGGAAACAACAAGTTGAAGTTCGACGACGTTCGTGATTTGGTTCTCAGTGAGGAGATCCGACGGAGAGAAACGGGTGAAGCTACAACCTCTTCAGTATTGCATACAGAGTCAAGAGGTAGAAATTCAACCAGAGGGAACGGAAGAGGCAAATCAAACTACAGGGGTAGATCAAAGGACAGGAGGTCCAAATCAAGGAATCCAAGCAACAGCTCTGTAGGCTGTATAAAAATCACAACAGATAGCCAATCCCCATCAAACACCAATGATGAAAGTTACAATCTGATGACTTCCAGAAGGTTACAATTTGAAGACTTTCACGTAGAAGGTTACAATCTGACGATCTTCACAACAACTAATAAAAGCTCTAATTCAACAGCCTTCACAATTAACATCAGGAGTTACAATCTGATGACTCTCATATTTTCAAGGAGCCAAGACGAAGGTTATAAGGTGACGATCTTTGCAAACGCTCTAGCAAAAGAGACCACAAATCGACGGTCTCTTCATATTAAAACGCAGATATCTCTCAAACCGTAAGGAATTTGGCAAAACTGATGGAATAAACCGAACCCTATGGGGTTGGTTTGGTCGGCTCCGTCTCATCGAGATAGCCGATTTTCATATATAATTCATCCAATTCCGACTTACGGTTTGAAAGTTATGACATGTTCTTCGCAGCAAGTTATGTTCTGAAGTCCGTCTGCAAGACTGGACTTCGTCAGAACATCGGACTTAGCCTAAAGCTCGCCGAGCCCACCTAAGGCTCACCTCTGCATCCAAGATTCAAAACGCAGAGGTCGTGCCCGTGTTCTAAACTCAAAACGCAAAGGTCGTGGCTGCGTTCCAGATCCAAAACGCAGAGGTCGTGGCTGCGTTCCAAACTCAAAACGCAGAGGTCGTGCCCGCGTTCTAAACTCAAAACGCAGAGGTCGGGGCTGCGTTCCAAACTCGAAACGCAGAGGTCGTGGCTATATTCCGGAGCCAAAATGCAGAGTTCATCTCTGTGTTCCAACTCTGCGTCTCAGGTTCAAAACGCAGAGTTCATCTCTGCGTCCCAACTCTGCGTCTCAGGTCCAAAACGCAGAGTTCATCTCTGTGTTCCAACTCTACGTCTCAGGTCCAAAACGCAGAGTTTATCTCTGCGTCCCAACTCTGCATTTCAGATTTACAACGCATCATGGCCTGTGCATTCAGCCACCCAAAATAGGCCTAACTCTGCGTTTTTAGTCTAAAATGCAGAGTTCGGGCCTAGAACGCCATTTTCGGCGTTTGACTCGTTCAAACACGAACCGAACAGTTCCAGAAACCGTTTTCCCCCAAGATTTGAGGGATTTCAATCCCACTTAGGAGCGGATTAAGGGGGCAGTTACCACCCTTAATCCCATATAAATATGAGAAACTCAATTGAGTTAAAGGATCAAATTTTGTCTCATCAACGGAGGGAGATTCGGTCAAGGGCTGGCTTTTGGGATCTTAGACTTGGCAGCAAAGGGGGAATTTCTTGGAGATCGGCATCATTCTCTAACGGAGATCATCTTCAAGATCAGCAACAGAAGCATTCCCTTGGCTGATTAACCGAACTTTTGGTTCAAATCAACTCTTTTTTAAGAGTTCAAACTCGTTGAGAGTTAAACTCGATCTGAGTTATCAACTCGTCCAGAGTTTCCAACTTGCTCTGCAAGTTCTTCTAAACTCGGTCAGAGTTTCAAACTTGCCACACAGGTCCTCCACAACGTCAAATCGTGAGGAGAAGACCACGTTCCAGTGAATCAAGACGTTCGGATCGTCAACGTCAAATCGTGAGGAGAAGACCACGTTCCAGTGAATCAAGACGTTCGGATCGTCAACGGAGAGCAAACTAGACGCGAGCATTCGAGGAAGGCACTCCATCGCCACCGTGAAGAACCCAAAATTAAACAAAGGGGAGAATCAAATTCATTCTCCTCTCTTTTGTAATCTGGAAATCCAAATGTAACTGAGATTAAAGGAATGCATATTAATTTTCCTTCATTCTTTTTACTATAAATTTTTCCACAAACAAAAGATGGCAACTCCGCTGGGGACTAGCTTCTCTGATGAAGAAGTGGTGGCGCAATCCGACGTCAAGCTCGCTGGAACAACAGTCGAGACTCTCGTCGTGGAGTTTGATCAAGCCAAGTACAAGGAGGCCCTCTCCTCTGGATCCCTTAGCCCCAAGGCTATGCACAAGACCCGCAAAATCTCCAAGGAGACTAAAGCTCTAATTGTTGCTCCTATGCCTAAGGAAGCCCTCTCCTTTAGCCAAGATTGCTCGAGTAGCCCCTCCTCTAAAGGAGTGGGCTCAGTTTATGCCAAACGCAGCCCTCCGTGGTGCGTTGTGCAATCAAAACGCAGCCTTTAGAGGCGCGTTTCAACATCAAAACGCAGACCTCAAAACTGTGTTGATCTGGCAGAACACAACTCTCAGGAGTGCGTTTCAGAACCAAAATGTAACTCTCAGGAGTGCGTTCAAGATCCAAAACACAGACTTATAAACTGCGTTAACCAACAAAAACGCAACCGGCAAAGGTGCATTTCATCTACAAAACACAGACTTCGGTCTAGCGTTAGCAAAACAGAACACGACCCTCGTGTTTCTTCTCCAAAACATGATGTGATTCATCGTGTTCATAAAGATCAACGTGGATTCAAGATCCATGTTCACCAGGAGCCAATCCTGTCCAATCATAGACTGGGGGTTCCAATTCAAACCTTACGATCAGTGAGTAATTCTCGAGTCTTTACAACAGACTTGAGGGAGTTCATACCAAGAGAAAGACCGATGCAACAAGTCATTCGTTCATTCCAATATGAATGACTGATTCCTACGGTCCTCTCGGGATGTCAATGTTGCTCATATGCGGCCAAACTGTTGGTGTTCGACCAATTTACGAACGTTTCTTTGCCCAACCAACGACGACGTTCTCACAGGAAGAAGTCTCCAGAGACCGAATATCCTGGGGTCACTATCAATGTGATCGGCAGAGGGAAAGCCTCTGGTTCTAGTTCCGATGATTCTGAGACAAGTCGTTCATCGACTGTCAGAGAAATCGCTAATGAGTTTGAAGGAATCTACCAATGTACTCGGACTCGAACAGGAGCCATTCCCCCTGTCAACTATCGGAGTTTAGCCAGAGGAACCAATTCCGAGGATGAACACTCAGCCATTGCATAGTCCCAATCATCAAGCTCTTTTGTTAAACATGAGAGCTCCGCTTATATGACGGGAAACCATGAAGATCTCGCGAAGAGACTTGATAAGCAGGAGGCCATGATCAAATCTCAGCATGAGACCATCAATGAACTCTTGGCCCTGATGAATCAAATCGTCACAGACAAGGCCAAATCTCAGAAGACATATTCACCACCTAGGCAAGAATCTTACCGGAGAGGAAAAGCGTCTTCATCCCGACCTCACACAAGCAAAGGGAAGGGAAAAGTGGTTGATGACACGACTTCTGACCAAGAAACCCACAACCTGGAATCTTCCTCTGATGAAGAAAAAAAGACTGAGAATGAGCAGAATCTTCAGTCTGCCAAAATGGAAGAATTGGAAGCCCACCTCAACGCCATTGCTAACAGAAGCGAGCTCCAAGACGAGGGAGTTATCATGCCCTATCCTGCCGAATGGGATGCAGCCCCTTATCCTCCAAAATTTAAAGTTCCGACGCTACAAACTTTTGACGGCACAGGATCACCGAACCAACATATTTATCATTTTAAGTCACAGACTGGGAATGTGATATTAAACGATGCCATACTGGCTCGATTGTTCATTGGCAACCTCAAGGGAGTTGCCTTTGAATGGTATAGGAAACTACCTGCGGGATGTATCCAAACATGGGCAGATCTAGAGAGACTCTTTCTATCAAGATTTTTTGAAGAGGATACAGAAGTCTCCATCCATACCCTTCTCGCCACTAAGCAGAAGAAGAGGGAGTTTGTCAAAGCCTTCGTCAAAAGGTATCGAAACATGACTCTGCGATGTCCGATAGGTATGACACAATCTACCTTAGTGGAGACTTATCGACACAACTTGCAGACCGACCTTCTAGCCCGAATGGGAGTTGCAGAATGCCGTTCCTGGAGATAACTAATCTCTCAAGGCGAACAAGCTCAAAAGATTATTGCCAGGATCAGAGCTGAAGAATAAAGTAGGAAGGATCAACCTGAGCAATCGGACCCAGCCTAATCTTCTCAGTCAGAAGGGGATACTACGGCCACTGAAGTCAATCCTCTTCAGTAGGATGGCGGGTCCAACAACTATCACGTTAATAGTTACCTCTGATAGTCAAACTCGTTAGATAGTGGCCCACTAGGCGTTGTGCCATGTCTACCCTTTTTCCCCATGCACTTATTCAAGACCGAGGGTTGGTTTATTTGTAGTTCATTGGATTATAAATAATAAATTTTTTGAGTTGTCATGTTTAATAGAATACCTCTGTCAACAACGAAGTCTACCAAAACTATCACGTTAACAGTTACCTCAAAGGGCGTAATGACGATTGCCCAAGGTAGGAAGACTGGTACCCTGTATATGACAGTAGGTGCACGTTGTTTGATCTCAGTTATAGCAGACAATGAGACTTCAAAGCTGTGGTACTAGAGACTCGGTCATATGAGTAAGAAGGGGATGAAAATCATGCACACAAAGGGAAAACTCCCAGGACTGCAATCAGTGGAGATGGACGTGTGTGAAGAATACATACTTGGAAAGCAGAAGAGAGTTAGCTTTCAGACAAGCGGCAGAACCCCCAGGAAGGAGAAGCTAGAACTCGTTCACTCAGATGTTTGGGGACCAACCACCACCGCGTCCATTGGTGAAAAACACTACTTCGTGACTTTTATCGATGATCACTCTCGAAAAGTGTGGGTCTACTTTCTGAAGCATAAGTCAGTAGTATTTGAAGCTTTCAGGAGATGGAAAGCTATGGTCGAGAATGAGACCGGTCTGAGAATAAAAAAACTCAGGATCGATAATGGCGGTGAGTATGAAGACACCGGATTCAAGAAGTTCTGCTATGAGCACGAGATCAGAATAGAGAGAATCCTGCCCGACACGCCTTAGTAAAATGGTGTAGCTGAGCGGATGAACCGAACGTTGACAGAGAGAGCCAGAAGCATTCGAGTACAGTCAGGCCTACCGAAGTAGTTCTGGGCAAAAGCGGTCAACACATCAGTTTACTTGATCAACCGATGTCCATCGGTTCCATTAGAGCACAGAATACCAGAGGAGGTATGGTGCGGAAAGGAGGTAAAACTCTCACATCTCAAAGTTTTTGGTTGTGTGGCTTATGTGCATATTAGTGATCAAGGCAGGAATAAGCTTGATCCCAAGTTAAAGAAATGCACTTTCATCGGCTATGGTGAAGATGAGTTCGGCTACCGCATTTGGGATAATGAAAATAAGAAAGTGATCAGGAGCAGAGATGTGATATTCAACGAGAAGGTGATGTATAAGGACATGCACAAGACAGATGACTTAGAGAGCGAGTCAACATTTATAGATGAAGATGATGTGCCGAGTAACCTCTCGGAAGAACCCAATGCAAAAGGTCCTCAGCCAGAAGAGCCTGTTGGATAAGAAGGTGCGCAGGAGCCCGACACACCAGCTCCGATACTGAGAAGAACTTCTCGTCCTCCTGTACCCAATAGGAGATACATGAACTATCTGTGCTGACAGATGGTGGGGAGCCTGAAAGCTATGATGAAGCTTGTCAGGGTGAAGATGCGAGCAAGTGGGAGCTTACCATGAAAGATGAGATGAAGTCTCTCATCTCAAACTAGACGTGAGAACTAGCTGAGTTGCCCACGGGTAAGAAGGCACTCCATAATAAATGGGTGTACCGGGTGAAAGAGGAGCAGAATGGTTCCAGAAGATATAAAGGCCGACTGGTTGTCAAAGGTTTCCAGCAGAAGGAAGGAATTGACTACACCGATTTTTTCGCTCCCGTGGTGAAGCTAAATACTATCAGGATAGTGATGAGTATTGTAGCAATTGAAGATCTTCATCTCGAGCAGTTAGACGTGAAGACGTCGTTTCTTCATGGAGATCTAGAAGAAGAGATATACATGCATCAGCCAGAAGGTTTCTCAGAAGAAAAAAAGAAGAATCTGGTGTGCAGACTCAAAAAAAGCTTGTATGGCCTGAAACAAGCCCCAAGGCAGTGGTACAAGAAGTTTGACGGCTTCATGCACAAGGAAGGTCTCCAGAAGTGTAGCGCCGATCACTGTTGCTACTTCAAAAGGTATCAGTCCAGTTATATCATCCTACTCCTGTATGTTGATGATATGTTAGTTGTAGGAACAGATATGGAGGATATCAGGAGTTTGAAGTAGCAGCTGTCAAAAGAGTTTGACATGAAGGACTTGGGTCCAGCGAAGAAGATCATTAGAATGCAAATCACGAGAGATAAGAAGAGAGGTCTCTTGCAGTTATCTCAGATGAAGTACATCAACCGTATTTTGCAAAGATTCGGCATGGGTGACGTCAAGCCAGTGAGCACACCCTTGGCCAGTCATTTTTGTCTATCGAAGGACCAGTCTCCTCAGTCAGAAGAAGAGAAAGAGAGTATGACTAAGATCCCTTACGCCTCAGCTATCGAAAGTTTGATGTACGCAATGGTCTGTACAAGACCAGACATTAGCCATGCAGTGGGAGTGGTCAGCAGGTTTATGTAGAATCCAGGAAAAGCTCATTAGGAAGCAGTCAAGTGGATTCTGAGGTATATATGAGGCACCACACAAAAGTGTTTGCACTTTGGTAAAGAAGAGGTAGAAGTGCAAGGGTACGTAGATGTAGATGCAGACTTCGGTGGTGAAGTCGATCACCGAAGAAGCACCACCAGCTATGTATTCACCGTCGGAACTATAGCTGTTAGTTGGATGTCACAGGTACAAAAGATCGTTACCCTATCCACTATAGAAGCTGAGTATGTTGCAGTGACTGAAGCTAGTAAAGAGATGATATGACTTCAGGGTTTGTTAACAGAGCTGGGATTCAAACAGGAGAAGAATGTTCTGCACAGCGATAGTCAGAGTGCGATTCACTTGTCTAAGAATTCCGCATTTCATTCTAGAACGAAGCATATTACGCTTCGATACCACTTCATCAGATCCCTGTTGGAAGATGACATGTTAAAACTGGAGAAGATTCTAGGAAGTAAGAATCCAACAGATATGTTAACAAAGACGGTGACCGTTCAGAAAATGGAGTTGTGTGCAACTTCACTTGGCCTTCATGCATAGATGATGAGGGCGAAGCTACACAGGAGGAGGAGCTTGATGAGATAGCCTGCTGACGGCGGTTTGATCTCCAAGTGGGAGATTGTTGAGATCGGGTGTAGATCAAACCTTGGTTCAGGCGAGGTTGAACGACGCAGGCGAACTTGCGATCATCAGGCGAGTTCGAGATCCCCTTGTAGGCGAACTTGAGGGTTGTGGCTGGCGACTTCTCTGTCTGGAGATTTCTTGTCTGGCGAGTTGTGGAACAGGCAGTCTCCTCCCAGGCGAGTTCGAGGGCATGTGTTGCAGGCGAGTTCGAGGAGTGCTGGCGAGGTCAAGGCGCTCGTGACAGGCGAGCTCGTGGAGGACTTCTAGGCTGTCGACAGCCTGTCGACAGCTCATCTAGGATTTCCCTATAAAAGGGAAACCCCAAAGCCGAGATCAATGACCTCCTCTCTCTCTCGATCTCATCTTCTTCTAGTGGCGGCAACATTTTCTTCTTCCCCCTTTCTCGTTGCTTTTCTCCAGCGCTCAACTTCGTTTGAGGGGAGATTTAAGAAGTTGAGAGAAAACTTATTGTGGGAATATCCTTTATTTAGGAAAGAAGTTAATAGGGGTATTTAAGAAGAAAGAGAATCGTACTGTAGCTATTGTATTTTTGAGGAATCTCAAGTTTGAGATTCGCTCTTGAATTGTAATTTCTTGTTAATTAATAAGAAATTTATTGTGTGGCTCCCGAGGACGTAGGTAGTTGCCGAACCTCGTTATATCTTGGTGTACTTTTTTTATTTTGCGTTTCTGTTGTCTTAGGGGTTTCAGCGGTAAATTCACAATAGTATGTACATATATATGCAAGTAATCCTATAATGATTCTCTTAGGGGGTGTTTGGTTCAATTTCTACAAATTATAGGAAATGTTTTCCACCCAAAATATGATTTTCTTGTATTTCTTAAAAAAAAATTATAGGAAAAGTTTTGAGAAGTCAAAAAGTACCAATGTTCTTATTTTTTTACTTTACTTGTTTGGTTCAAAACAAGAAAATGACCCATAACTTTATAGAAAATAGCAAGATTATTTTTTTACTTTACTTGTTTGGTTCAAAACAAGAAAATGACCCATAACTTTATAGAAAATAGCAAGATTTCCTATAATTTGTAGAAATTGAACCAAACACCCCCTAAATTTATAGAAAAATGTTAACTTTATAGAAAATCGTCAATGTGATGTCAGATTTCTGGGTGATTTCCTCCCATTTTGAAAGGAAATTGATTTCTGTAAATTTTGGTATTTTTTTGTACTTTAACAAAAAACATTTCTGTAAATTTTTTTGAACCAAACACAGTTTACGGAAATCTACAGAAAATTTTTAATTACAGAATTACCATTGTCAGACATGTTAGGTCTCGTATTATGAGCCTACATCTTCTAATCTTGTTTTGATGATTATAAACAATTCCTAATATTGTTTGTCTAGTGTTTATGTTTCTTATTAGGTATTCTAGACAAACAATGAGTTGGAGGATGGATGGAATTGCGCATTCACGATCATATCCAATGGAGGTTGGCGGAGTAGTGGTTGAAGCCTTGCAATTCATGTTAAAGACCCAAGTCAAGCTTCATCCGCAAATGTACCAAGATAGAGCTTCGTTGAAGATCATCAAGCTTGGGTAATTTAGTTTAGGTTTTATATTATGTGTGTTAGTACTTTAAGCTCAATTATATTCACACATACACGTTTTGGTTTTTGTATATATATAGTTATATATATACATATATGTTTTGGTTTGATTTTTTAGATATGAAACAAATATATATTCATATATATGTTCATATGTTTCATATTCTATCATATTTAAAAATATATTGTGTTCTTGGTTTATGGACTTGATAATATGTTTTTATATCTTTTCCTAAGTCTATAAAGCCATACAAAAGTTTCCAAAAGTTTGTTTATGCCAAATGTCAAAAACATGTATGTTTACTTTTCATGTTTTGGACTAATTTTATAAAATGATGAGTTTTCACTATTGGGGAATGCAATTCCAAAAATTCTTTTTATAACATGTTTATTATCATGTTTATAAATATTTCCCAAAGTTTCATAATTTTTAGAATTTATTTGTTATTTTAAAGGCACTTTTAAAATCAGATTTTCAGCATGTACAGTGCATGTGCACGTTTATAAGTCGACTTATCAGAGTTGACAAGTCGACTTATGAAATGCTCTGGAATGTACAAAAACTCTCTACCAAGTCGACTTATTCGAACTGTTAAGTCGACTTAGACCAAGTCGACTTATGTCATTTTCCAAGTCGACTTATGTGCTGATTTTTATGTGTTATTTTTATCTGGAAAGTCGACTAATGTGAATTTTCAAGTCGACTTATACTAAGTCGAATGCAAGTCGACTTATACTAAGTCGAATGCAAGTCGACTTATAAATATGACCGTTGAACAGTAACGGCTATTTTTCAGATCTGTTTTTGTGTGGGTTTTTGGTCATTTCTTTGGGGTTTTGGCTGATGTCTTGGGTTGTTATAAATACCCCCATTGCATTTACCTCTCCCACTAAGCAAGAGAATTGTTTAAACAAGTTTAAAGGTGTTTTGTGTTTGTTTAAAAGAGTGTTTAAGAGTTTTGTTTGTGAAGCAAATTTCACAAGAGCAAGTGGAGATCATCCTTGGTGTTTGAGCATTTATTCTTCTCCCTCTCTCTTGTCATCTATAGAGAAGTTTCCTTAAACTCAATTCTAGCATTTTATAAGTTTGCTCTTAATTTCATAAGCTAGATTTCATATTGAGTTTATATTGTTTTATCTCTTTGATCACACACAACCTATTGAGCTTATTGTATTTGCATACATTGTATAATTAGGTTGTGGGATTGTGTGACTTAGAGAGTGAGCCTACATTGAGTTCTCATCTATTGTAGAGAACAAATTTGTTGTATTGTGAGCCTAATTGTGAGGAACACTTTGTATTACACTAGTACACCAAGAGGAGTGTGTGGTGAGAGACGAGGTTGTCCCAAGAGGAGTGGGGTAGGTGATAATGCCTAGAGAGAGGTTATAATTCCTAACACTTGAGGGAGACACGGGCTAGAGACCAACACTTGAGGTGGTAGTTAGTGTAGTTACCTTGTGTGGATTGTAAAGTTTTCGGTTAGCTAGAAAACCGTATTGTGAGGTGTAAACGTTTTTCGGGTAAGCGTAGAAAACCCGGTGTGATAGTGGAGATCTCCTCGAGGTGAGGAGTGGGGACGTAGGTCAGGCGGACCGAACCTCGTGAACATATGATTTGTTTGTGATTGCATTGGCGTACTTTTATATTCGTGCTTATTATTCATATTGCCTTTGTCAATTGCTCATTGTTTATTTTACCCACTATCTAGTTTTGTTTGTTCACCCTTGTGTTAACTTGTATATCCTTGCTCACATATTGTTCATAAGTCATTTGCTAGGATATATTTGTTAATAAGATTTAAATTGGTATAAATCGGATTAGATTAGCATAAACCCTATTCACCCCCCTCTAGGATTCTTTTCAATTGGTATCAGAGCACTTTCAAGACATTTTGGGAAAACTTTCATATTTGCGTTGTGAGAAACAAAATAGTAAAGAGAGAAGCATAAAATTTTCATATTTGCGTGCACCTCATTTATATTTATTTATTATTTTTTTATCAGAGCGTGCATCTCATTGTTAGGTGTAGAGTATTCCTAATCATAGATCTCATTATTATTTTCAAATATAAAATTGAAATTAATAGAGCAATGTTGATCAGATACATAGTAGCAATAGATTTGAATTTTGGCTAAATTTCAGAAAACCCCCGTCCCCCACCTCTCAACACTGGAGGACTGTTGGATTACCCCGTATAACTTTCACACACGCACGGGAAAAAAAGGCCCACCTTATGTTTAGCGGTTATCACTAAATCATCTTAACTTTAAGATTTATTTTAGAAAAGTCCTTAAAACTAAATCCCTTTCACTTTAAGTTCTTCTCAGAAAATTCCTCAGAAAAATGTAAACCATAATTTTCACTGCTAAATATCGCATAGTGCAATTTTATCCACTATATGAAATTTGTGTTAAATGCAAATTTCATATAGTTTGAAAGTTATAGGAATTATCTGATAATCGTCCTTTTTTTTGTGCGTGGAAATTTTGAGAGAGAGAGAGAGAGAGAGAGAGAGACCAAGCAGTGACTATTTGTAAGGTAATGGGTCTGGTAGCCCATTTGCCTCTCACAAGCTGCAATTTGGTCATGATAATGTTGCATACATTTGGATGTGTTTTGATCTTGAATTAAATTGGCATTATTACACTTATAATTGACATTAAAATTTAATTATTCTCGTTTCTTGTAAAATTACAATTTTAGCCTCTTAATTACAATAGGATGAAATGAAATATCCTCCATTTATCCAAATCTTCGTTTCCCTCACTATTTTCTTTATATGGTAGTATAGATAGGTACTATTGCGTATAATTATTTTTTTTATTATATTAGGAATTGATTTGCAAATGCTTGGAGAACTATATAGCGAGTTTACAATGAAATTATATAATTGTTTACAATTATATTATATAATAACTTTTTTTTAGTTATGCACTTGGATCTAGGCCTGTCCATCCGGCCCGGCCCGGAAATCCGGGCCTAGGCTGGGCAAAACTGGGGCCCGGGCCCGACCGGGCCGGGTTCCGGGCTGGCCCGGATTTTTTCCCATTTTTTAATTTTTTAGATTTTATTTAAATTTTAAATTATAAAAAAAAGACAAGAAAAATAATAAAAAACAATAATTTTATTAATCACTTAAAATGTCATAAATTACAAATAAAAAATAATAAAAACAAAATCTTTATTAATAATTAATAAATCATTTACAAATTACAAGTACAAATTTATTTTGGAATTAATCACATCACAATTGATAAGTAAATCCCAACTAGGTTGGCACCTACTCACCTATATCACTATCATTTGCAACTATTTCCAAAATAATTCTTTACAAATTATCAGCTAAGGCCTAAGATATAAAAATTATAATTTATTCTTTATATCTATCTGCTAGTCTCAATTCTTCAAATTTATCTTCAATTCCAGCCATCCGATCGATGCCTTGCGTTCGCTTCTCGTACCTTCACCAATCTTGTAAGCACATCACCGCTTATACAGTGTACGGATCTAAGCATGTCCTGTGGTCGTCGATCAAACGTCCTGCTGTGCTGAAGGCGGATTCCGAAGCTACCGTCGAAACCTGCACTGTTAGTAAGTCACGAACCATGGTGGAAAGTATAAGATATGAAACTGATCTGTATACTTTCCACCATTTAAAATATCTAAAGCATTTCCTTGACATTTAACTAAAGAAGCAGAAAAATATTCATCTATTTCAGAAACCTCCAATGATGACGATCCAAGTCCAGATCTACCAGTTAGCTCAGCTACCATTGCATACCTATCAAAACTTACACTTTTACCTCGGGATGAGCTCGAAGAAACCGAAGCTGTAGACTGTTGTGTAGCTACACATCCATGTCTAGCTGCATACTCATCATATAAGGTTTGAAAATAATTTCTAATAGCTAAATGATGAGTAGTAGCAGTAAGGGTGGTTCCATCATCTAAGTCTATAATCTGATTACCATACAAGGATTGTAACAAACTTCGAAGGCCAATATCTTTCAAGCATGGATCAATAAGAACCCCCAAACCAAAAATATGAGGAATAGGCCTAAAGTACTTATTAAATTTGTTCTCCATTTGAAAAACCATAGGTCTAAAAGTATCATCCATACGATATTTCCCAATTTTTTTTGAATATTTAAAATTTGTAAAGCATCTAAGGTAATGGTTGGATAATAACAGCGAGATAATAACATTATAGCATCATAAAAAACTTGTAACATTTCATTTAAATTACATATAATTATCCATCCATCTTCAGTTATTCCATAAGTGCTACCAGAACTAGAACTAGAAGCATAATAGTTTATAAAATCAGTTATAATGTCTTTATATTCTATTGCTACACTTAACATTGCATAGGTGGAATTCCACCTATGGTCAACATCTTTTGGAATTAGTCTGGGCTTTACATTTTTTCTTTTACAAAATTGTTTCCATCTTTTAAGTCTTTGTTTAGAAGCATTATGCATGTAAGCAACTGTTCTAACCTTTTCTATCATGGGTTTAATTTCAGTAAATGCACTTTGAAAAATTAAATTTAAAATATGACAGATACACCTAATATGAAAAAGATCACCATGACATGACAATGATAAAGTTAATCTGATAAATATCAACAGCAATATTGTTATTACTTGCATTATCTAGTGAAAGAGAAAATATTCTTTCTGAAATTTCTAATTTCATAAGTTCTTCAATTATTAAATTTGCAACATTAATACCAGCATATGACTCTTCTATTGCAATAAAAGAAACAACTCTTTTAAATATTTGCCAATTTTTATCAATCTAGTGTGCTGTGATACATAAATATCCAGTTTGTGCTCTAGATGTCCAAATATCAGAAGTTAAAAAAAAATTTACAGTTTAAATTTTTAAAATAAGAAATTATTTTTCTTTGTTCCTCCTGATAATATTTTAAAACATCACGTTGACAGGTTTGACGAGAAATTTCGAGACTATCAGAAGAGGAGGATTGAGAAATCATAGATTGTCGGATATCACCTTGAGGAGTCTGGCCTTTGTTGTGTTTATCTAAATGGCGTTTGAGGTGGTTGGTGCCGCTCTTATGATGAGCTTGAAAAATCTTGCCGCACAACGCACACTTAGCCTTCTGAGTGAGGATCCTACCGTGTTCATCCTTGGTGACGTCGATCTTCTCGTAAAAATTCCACACATCGGATCTTGGCCTTTTAGGAGCTCTTGGTGCAGATTCGTCGCCACCGGATTCGGGATTAACTTCGGTAGGAGTAGACCCAGTAGGAGGACTCATTTCAGGATCGGGAGATATGTTTTGCTCTTCATAATCAGATCCGGAAGCCATTTGATGAAAGGATTAGAAAGTATAAATAAGAGAGTATAACTGTATAAGAGTATAAGAGAGAGTATAAGAGTATAAGAGAGAAGTAGATGAGTTTTGGTGTGAAGAAAACAAATGAAAACCCCCCTCTATTTATAGAACCAGCCCCCTAAGCAAATGGCCAAAATAACCTCACAAAATAGCTGTTTTTTGACCGTTTTTGGGGACAAAACCAAAGTGCATTTGCGTGTTGTTGTTTTGTTGTGCGCGGCGGAAGTTCTCGAAGCGACACGAACAATAACTCGAGATAAATCACAATCACTAAGCAAATCACAATCACAACAAGAACAAACTATTTACATGGTTCGGCAAGTTGCCTACGTCCACGGGGCAAGGAGGGGGGGAGTTCTTACTATTAGAAATCAAGAGAATACAAATAGAGTAGTAATCTCACCGATCAAACCCAAAAACAAAACTCTAGATATCTCACAAATCTCCCACAATTGGATACAACAATTTTTTTCAAAAGACTGCTCAAAATCGTCCTTGTTTAATCCTAACTAATCAGGATTAGAGTTATATATCAGCTCCAAAACGAACCGGGTTGAAAACCCACAGCCCAGCCCAAACAGCCTGCGACCGTGACGGTCGACCGAACCAAAAATCCGAGAGCAAAATCGATTACAGTCATGGCGCGGTCGACTGCGATGGTCGACTGAATCTCATCCTGAGACAAAAAATCACCCATAGGGTACGCACGGTCGACCGCCTTCAGCTCCGAATCCTACTGCCCTTCTGTGCACGTTCGCGGTCGACCGCCAGTCTGCCTGGATGATTCTTCTGAACTTCCTGCTGCTTGCCAATTCTTTAATTCTCCACCTCGGTGAATGTTTCTACTAAAACTGAATTGACACCAAATCATCCAAAAGTCCCACAATAAGTCCGGGAACCAAACTAGAGTTAAAACGGGATCTCCCCTCATCTGAATCAACAGATCAAACCAGTTGCATCTGAAATACTACCTACGTATCCTCTTGCCCAAGGAATCAAGCTGAACGTAATTCACCCAAATGGCCTCCAAAGGCATCAATCCACTAGAAGAATTTGTAACCCTTCTCCAACATCACGATCAAGTCTACGGCTGATAGCACCTCCAATGGCCCCAAACTGAAACAATCCAAACATCTTCACCTGAGATAAACCAATGGCCATATCCAGACTCCATCTATCAGCTACACTCGAATCGATCAACCTATCATCTGCATCCAAATCAACATGATTTCCAATCTGTGTCACATCAGCTAGAATCCCAAATGATGCAGTATGATCTGGAGTCTCCACCCAATATGGAGTAGCATCACTCTCCACCCGCTGTGATATCCTAAATATCTGATCACCACTTTCCACCTACCGAGAGTCAAACGTGACATACCTGCTCAGAACAAAGTCAGAAGCCAATACCTGGTAATCAAACACACATCTGACTCCCAAATGTGCTATCGGATAAAATCTCACATCCATGATATGACCAAGTGCTGGGTAGCCAAACATCCGACGTAACCCCAAATTTGAAGCAGCTCCACCAGATCTAAAATCTCTACATGCAGCAGTCAACAACCTATGCATAAGATGGCCCAAATATGTCATAGCCCGCACACCAATACCAATGATCGACATCAAATGCTAATCCTCCTCCAACAAGGAACAGCTCTCCAAATCTGCCATCTCATCTCGTCGCCTCAAAGTTTCCACACCAATTAAGTGTCTCCAATTGCCGTGAGCTCGGTACAAACACAAGAAAGAACCCCTACCATAATCAGAATATCGGGTTACCTTTCTATCAACACACTTCCTCCATCTGTTGCGGGCTTCTAGGACATCACACTAACGGGACTTGGTTGCATCCCACAAATGCTTAGAATAATCCCCAACTACGGAAACTACATACCTATTATCTCCCAATAATGCTCCCTTGGAAGGCCCCTGAATGCCTGTATAAACACCCTTCAGAAGACCCCTCGAATAATGGATAGAAGTGTTAAACTTCACCCCAATCTTCTTACTCATACCAATGAGTTCACAGGACTTCAAACTGCAGGTCAAAACACTCCTCAACAACCTATGCACGATATTATCAATCAAATAACCCAGCATCAAACAACGCCACAGTCTAGCCGAATCTGATGAAGTCATCATCTCCCTATCAATCGCCGTGCTTCCAAGAAAATAATACAAATTGCTCATTCTGACGCCCTTCATCACAATCATGGACCCCAATATGACATTCAAACGTGCATCCACCAAGGTCATCCTATAGCCTGTTGCCTCCAAAGCTCCAAGTGAAACGATGTTCATCTTCAATTGTAGAACGAACCTCACTTCATCCAACTCCCGAATCACCCCATCACTCATCTTAATCCGAACAATACCAATACCACCAATAGAGCATGCATGTCCATTACACATGAGCACAACATACTCTCTTTCCAACTTCTAAAAACTAGAGAACCAATCCCTCCTAGGACAAACGTGGTAAGAAGCACCCGAATCCAACATCCACTCTGTAGAGTTGGCAACACCAACTGATGATAGTACAGACAACGAATAGCTTGAAGAATCCGAATCTGAATTGTTGCCACTAGTCTTGACAACATTCACCTCTGAAGCTTGTACAGCTTTAATAGTGGTCAGGACTGACAATTCGGAAATGCAGAAAGAAAAGATGGGTGACTAACCTCGCTCGAAGTCTACCTTGTAGTCTTCAGGATCTCCACCTGAGGCCTCTCCAGCAGAACTAAGGGCCCTATGACCTTCTGCATCAAGTCGGCGGGTCTTGCCCCGCGCCCTCTGTGACCGAGTACCGGCCCGGATCACATGAGAATCAATCTGAGAGGCTTCTTCAGCCACCAACTCTTCAATAGGCTTCACAGGGACAGTCCTTGACAACATTCACCTCTGAAGCTTGTACAGCTTTCCCCTTATTCTTCTCAGCTCGATCTAACTTTGGGTATTCAGCTTTCCAATGTCCATCATCTTTACAAAAAGTATACTGATTCCTACGAATCCCATGATGTGCACCTCTAGACTGCGACCTCCTGCTTCGGTTTGAACCACAGCCTTGAACTACTAATGCATCTCCCGATGCCTTCTCAGAGGACTCACCAACATTCTTCCTCAACTCATAATTCACCAACGCTGAGGTCACCTCCTTGTAGCTAACAGTAGTTCTTCCATTAATTATAGCAAGAACAAAGGTACCATAATCATCCTCAGGCAACAAACACAAAATTAGCATCACCTTGTCTTCATCCTCAACCATGATATCCACATTGGCCATGTCTGAAAGTAGCTTTGTAAAGTTGTTAACATGCTCCCTGATGGAAACTCCCCTCTTTATCTTGAATTGGTAAAACCTCTTCTTCAAGTGAAACCGATTCTCAATGCTTTTCGTAAGATACTTTTCATTAAGTGTTTCCCACATTCTCTTCTTCGACGTATCGTTCATCACATCATAAATAAGATCCAGCGTCAATCATGACCGAATAACTCCACACGCCCTACTATTCATCTTCTTTCAAACATTTTTTTCCATATCAGCAGGTTTCTCTTGCAACTCAAGAGTCTCTTCCAAGTTTTGAGCGTCCAACGCATCCATCACCTGACACCTCCACAATCCGAAATTGATCTTGCCGTCGAACTTCGGAATATCAATCTTTATATTATTAATGCTCAAACTATGTATCGTCTTTGTAAGAGACGAACCTGATGTGCTTAATTCTCCCATGTTGTCGATCTAACTCTTCAAATAAGAATCCAACAGAGAATCCTTCGAACAATCTCCCAAGTCTAACTCGGAGTTGTGATACCAATTGTTGTGCGCGGTGGAAGTTCTCGAAGCGACACAAACAATAACTCGAGATAAATCATAACCACTAAGCAAATCACAATCACAGCAAGAACAAACTATTTACGTGGTTTGGCAAGTTGCCTACGTCCACGGGGCAAGGAGGGGGGAGTTCTTACTATTAGAAATCAAGAGAATACAAATAGAGTTACAAATCTTACCGATCAAACCCTAAAAGAAAGCTCTAGATCTCTCATAAATCTCCCACAATTGGATGCAACAATTCTTTCCAAAAGACTGCTCAAAATCATCCTTACTTAACCCTAACTAATCAGAATTAGAGTTATATATCAACTCCAAAACGAACCGAGTTGAAAACCCAAAGCCCAGCCCAAACAGCCTGCAGTCGACCGCGGCGGTCGACCGAACAAAAAATCCAAGAGCAGAATCAATTACAATCATGGCGCGATCGACCTGTTGGCCTCTTTGTTTTGATGATGTTTAACAAATAATTTACCACTAATGTTGTTTGTCTAGTGTTGATATATTTTTATTTATTATAGACAAATAACGAGTTGGAGGATAGATGGAATAGAGCTTCAACGATGAAATCCAATGGAGGTTGGCGGAATGTCGGTGAAGCTTATGCAATTCAAAGTTAAAGATAAAGTTTAAGCTTCATCCGCATGTGTACCAAGTTGAGCATATTGAAGATCTCATAGCTTGGGTAAATTAGTTTAGGGTTTATATAATGTGTGTTAATTCTATAAAGCTCAAATATACACACACATATATATTTGTGATTTTCGTAACTATAAGTGTTTTTATGCAAAATAAGTTTTGGACTATATTTACATCATAAACAACTTTTATTATGTCCATATAAATATTCCATAAGTTTTCAAAACTTGTTTTGAGTCAAAAATCAAAAATCACATGTTTTTCATAAACACGTATTTTAGTGCTTTTGCAGAATACATTGTTTTTCACAAATTAAAATGTAAATTGAAAATTTCTTTTTCCAACATGTTTGTATGTATGATTATAAACTTTTCCCAAGATTTTACATTTTTTGGAAATTGTTTACTATTTTTAAAGAGCCTTCAAAAATCAGTTTTTGGACATGCACAGTGTCTGTGCATGTTCATAAGTCGACTTATCAGGTCTGATAAGTCGACTTATGAACTAGCTTGGAATATGCATTTTTTCCTCTGTTAAGTCGACTTGTTCTTAAAAGTAAGTCGACTTGTACTAAGTCGACTATAAGTCGACTTATAAACTCTCTTTCTGCATCTGATTTTCCTTCTGTCAAGTCGACTTGTGTAACCTAATAAGTCGACTTATATATAGCCGTTGGCACAGTAACGACTAGTTTCCAGCTTTGTTTATTTTAATGCTTTTAAGGGTTTTAGTTGGATTTTTGGGCTGGTTTCTTCAAGCCTATAAATACCCATGTGCATTACCTATTTCCTATCAACTAAGAGGTTTTTAACAAGAGTTTTCAAGTGTTTAAAAGTTTGCTTATTCTCAAGTTTGGGTTTGGTGTTTGTTTACAAAGGAGGAAGCTTACGTTGCCAATTGAGGGATTCACCCTCAATCTTCTTCATCCTCTCTTTGTGTTCATAGAGAAGTTTTCCTAACTCTATTATCTAGCAAATTTGTTTTTGATTTTCATATCATCATTTATTGCTAGTTTGTTAATTGAGTTAGAAATTGTTTATACTCATATTATCACACACACCCTATTTGAGCTTGTAGCATTTCATACATCATATATTGGGTTATGGGGTGTGATTTATTGAGTGTGAGCTTTCATTGTGTTCTCATCCATATTAGAAAACAATCATTTGTTATATTGTGCTTATTGTGAGATTCATTTTGTAATACACTTGTACACCGAGAGGAGTGTGTGGTGAGAGTCGGGGATCGTTCCAAGAGGAGTGGCGTCGGTTGACGAGCCTAGGGAGAGGTTGTAACCGAGCACTTGAGGGAGACACAGCTAGGTCCAACACTTGTGAGGGTGTAGAGTGTGATTGCAAGAGTGTTGATTGTAAAGTTTTTGGTTAGCTAGAAAACCGAGTGTGAGGTGTAAACGTTGTTCGGGTGAACGTAGAAAATCCGGTTGTGATAGTGGATTTCTCCCTGGGAGTGGGGAGCGGAGACGTAGGACGGAAGGTCCGAACTCCGTGATTATATAGTGTGTTTGAGTGTGCTTTGGCGTTCATTTATATTTATGTTCATATCTTATATCGCCATTGTCCATAGCTCATTATTTATATGATCCACTATTTAGTTCATATTATTTACCCCTTGTGTTTGTTTACATATCATTGCATATATCATATTGTATATCTTTTTGGTAGGATATATTATCTTGTGTTAGTTTATATATCCTTGCATATATATTTTTATCATATAGGATATATATCTCTTTGTTGTTCATATTGTTTATCCTAGCTTACATATCTTGTTGTATTTCATACTTGCTAGGATAACTTATTAATTAATTTTAATTGGTATTTAATCGGATTAGATTAGCATAAGACCCTAATCACTCCTCTCTAGGGTCTAACAATCCGTGGCGGTCGATCGAATCCCATCCCGAGACCAAAAATCACCTACAGGGTACGCGCGGTCGACCGCCACAGTCGACCGTCTTCAGCTCCGAATCCTACTGCCCTTCTGTGCACGTTCGCGGTCGATCGCCGCTGACTCGCGATCGACCGCCAGTCTGCATGACCGATTCTCCTGTACTTCCTGCTGCTTGCCAATTCTTCATGTTTAATTCTTGATTTGGTAAGAGGTGGGCAGCAGACTTGACACACTTCACTATTTCACACCTCGCTGATAACCGACTTCCCGGTCCATTGATTTTCCTTCATAATTGCCACATTTCACTCAAAGCAAAGGGTTAAAGAGAGAAGTGGATATTGAAACATAACAAGCACATGCACATATGCAAACATAGATGAAGGGGCGGAGCTGCATTGTGCCCAATGAGGCCCTGGCCTTCTCTTGGTAGGGTATTTTAAGAGAGATAAAACGACGCATCCGTAACTATTTAAATATAACTCTTCCAATACATGATTCTGTCAATCCTTCGCATCTCCCTGCCTTTCTTCGGTTTCTCTCCGTCCGCTCCCTTCCGCTCTTCACTATAAGTGGTCCTCAGTTTAAATAGCGAGAAATCTTCTTCTCTTTGTTTTTGTTGTTCTTCGCCCTGGAGCCTCAGCCCAAGACTCCAAAAGGCCAAGAGGAGCAGAAGTACCAGATCTTTTCTGGACAAATTTTCAAAACAAACCCTTTTGTAAATTTATTGCCAAAAAATGACCCATTTCATTTTTATTTGTAAAAACCGACCTGGTTTTAGCCTCAGCGCTAAAACCAGGTCGGTTTTTACAAAAAAAGTTCCGAAACTTCACGGGAGTTGAATTCCCGTGAAGTTTAGCAGCTTTTAATTAAGCTGCTAAACTTCACGAGAGTTAAACTCCTGTGAAGTTTCGTAGTTCAAAAACAAATTTTTTGAATTCTGAAACTTCACGGGAGTTGAACTCCCGTGAAGTTTCAGAAATTTTTTTTAATTTCGTCTCATCCCTGTAAAAAACACAATTACCATATCCAGGCCGCTTCTTCATCGTAATCACATTTTCTATCTTATCCCCTTGCAGCGATTGCCTCATCTCCATGCTCACAGTCTCGCCTACAACGCCGCCCTCGCTCTCCAGTTGAACGCTCACTCGACAACCAAGGAACATGTGCTCGATTTCCCCCAAATTCTTGATTTAGGGTTTCCATTTGTATGTAAAATGTCTAATTCGAGTTGATTAATGCGTTGTTTCAATTGGAGGGTTTGTAAAAAAATGTGAAAAATAACGAGTCCTACCCAATTTAGGCTCAAGGGAGAGATTGGAGTGATATTATGGTTGCAATCTGTGTATCATGAAAATATCATTTGAAGATTAGGGAACATGTACTCAATTTCGAATTTGGGGTTCTTAGAAATTTGTGGAAATGGGATCAGAAAAGTTTGCTGTGAAAGAGGAGAGTTGAAGAGAGGAAGGAGAAGATCAGAAAAGTTTGTTGTGAAAGAGGAGAGTGGAAGAGAGGAAGGAGAAGAAAGAATGAAATTTGAACTCCCGTGAACAAATAAAGGATGAAATATGGACTCCGGTGAACCAAACTTCATATCTTCACGGGAGTTGAACTCCCATGAAGTTTAGCAGACTACTAATTAGGCTGCTAAACTTCACGGGAGTTAAACTCCCGTGAAGTTTCGAAAATTTTCTTACAGAAACCGACCTGGTTTCAGCGCATGGGCTGAAACCAGGTCGTTTTTACAAATATTTTGAAAATGTGTCGTTTTTTACAAATAAAAAAATCAAATAGGTCGGTTTTGAAAGTTTGTCCGATCTTTTCTTCATCATTGCTCGATTAAACAATATTAGTCTAATTTCCTCTAATTTCTTTTTATCCACTTTTCTCTTGTCTAATTTATAGGATTAATAGCTCATTGGATTTAGGGTGCTTTCCATATTTCTGAAATTTGAAATGTTGGTGTACCTAGGTGTGTCCATCCGGCCCGGGACAGGCAAAACCGGAGTGCGGACCCGGACCCAGGTACCCCGGGTCGGGTCCGGGCCCGGACCCAGGCCGGGTCAGCCGGCTCGGTTTATTTATTTTTTAATTCTATTTAAAATTTAAATTATAAAAAAAGACAAAAAATTTAATAAAAACAATAATTTTATTAATCACTTAAAATGACATAAATTACAAATAAAAAATTATGAAAATAAATTTTTTAATAATAATTAATAAATTATTTATAAATTACAAGTATAAATTTATTTTGGAATTAATCACATCACAATAGATAAGTACATCCCAACTAGGTTTTTTTTAAAAAAATTTCTTTTCTTTTTTATTTGATAAAAAAAATGCTAAAAATTAGTTTAGCAATATTATATTTTATATAATTATGTATTAGTATATACTTACAAATTATTATGTAATTATATATTATATATACATATATTATATGTAAATATATTGTATATATTTATAAGTTATAACTTGAGAGAGAGAGAGAGAGACTCACATAAGTAGCCGTTGCCCGTTGGGCCAATGGGGAAGAAGTAGCCGTTATAATATACTATACTTATATATACTTATATACTAACAGAGAGAGTATACACAGACACACACATATTATACATATATAAGAGAAAGTATACTTATATAAGAGGGAGTATACATACATAAGAGAGAGTATACTTATATATACATATATATATATACTGAGAGAGAGAGTATATATATATACACACATATATATTATACATATATAAGAGAGTGTATACTTATATATACTTATATAAGAGAGAGTATACTTATATATACGTATATACTAAGAGAGAAAGAGTATATATATACATACATACATATATTATACATATATAAGAGAGAGTATTCTTATATATACTTATATAAGAGAAAGTATACTTATATATACTTATATACTAAGAGAGAGTATATATATACACACATATGGCATATTATACTTATATAGAAATATATTATATATACATATATTATACATATTATATATATTTATATATACATATATTATACATATATAATACATATAAAAAATATAAAAAATATAAAAAAATATAAAAAACCACTATTCTGGGCCGGGCACCAAAGAGGCGGCCCGAGCCCGGCCCGGAGCCCAGA
>NC_033799.1:15454275-15561603 GCF_001876935.1 Asparagus officinalis | reverse complement strand
TCGGGCCCGGGCCAGCGGGTTTTTTGGACACCCCTAGGTGTACCCGCTTTAAACATTGGTCGAGTGGGAGTAAAATGCTACTGTAAACACTATATATATTATAACTGGAAATGTGATTTTGAAAGTATATATTGTTATGTAATTATGTTTTGATGCTCATGTTGGGAATTTATTGCCCGAGAACAAATACAAACGCCAAGAGAGAAGGACAAATCAACCAAAATAATAGTACAAACGCAAACAACCAATTTTTACACGGTTCGGCAATTTTGCCTACGTCCACGAGAACGACACAATTAATTTCTTATTAATAACAAGAAATTACAAATAAGAGAAAGGATCTCAAACTTGAGATCTCTCAAATAAATAGCAGGTGATTTTAATCTAAAATCACCGCTCAAATACTCTCTCTTAACTACCCAAAGAAACGCCCAATTCAATTCACCAAACTCATCTTCTCAATAAATGAGTACATGACAAATGAGACAAATCACAGTGAGAACGAAAGAGACAAAACCCAAATCGGAGAGAACAAAAAATTCCCTCTACTCCGCTCCTCTTTTCTCCCTCTCTCTGCACAAAATCGCCGCCACCAACTGGGGTTTCAAGCCGCTCACCTTTGCATGAGAATAGGGTTTACCTTTTATAGGGAAAACCTAGGGCAATTGAGCTCAACAGCTGGAGCCAGCTGTTCTCCACTCGCAGGCGAGCCCGACTCCTCAACAGGCGAGTCCCAATCTCGCCTACAAACCTCGCCAGCTGGCGAGTCCAAACCCTCAACAGGCGACCACGCCTCGCCCGTCCAAACATCGTCTGTCGAGCCTCGCCAGACGAAACCTTCGTCAGCACAAACGTCGCCCGCACGACCTCGCCATCATGCGAGCCCCTTGCCTCTGCGTACAGGCGAACTCGTCGCCCTCGCCTACAGGCGAGCCTACCTTCGCCTGTCCAATCTCGCAGGGGAGATCTGTTCAACCTGTAGGCGAGCTTCTCAGCTCCGATCTCAGGCATCTCAGGTGAGTCCTTCTCGTCAAATCTATACAGCTCATCAACTATGCTAGAACATGTATATGTTATTTCTTTTAATTATTTATTGGTCCCCTTTTGTCAAAATTCATGGCTCCGCCACTGCATAGATAAGCCCATGTATACACATCCACAGTGCATAGATAAGCCCCTATATATGCACATCCACGCACGTTCTCAGATATAAAACTTGGGATGGAGACAAACAAGTGCACGCGCGGATAGACAGACGTGGACAAGGTAGTTAGCGATCCAACTATTAAGCTAACAATTAATTTACTCGAGGGTCTCCCCCTCATCCACAGTCCATAAGATCTATGAGCAATTGCCTACACAAAGACGGAGAAATGATAGCTATAGTCCTCCAGTTCAATGTTTGTCATCTCATGAGTGCATGCCTTTATAGAAAGTCCACAAAGATATATTTACAGGGAGATGCACGCAAATGTGATATATTTGTTCACGCCTTGCAAATAGCTATGTTACTCACACCTGTGACGTGCATGAAGATGGGTTTTTTTCCCGATCTCTTTTTCTTTTCCAATAACAAGGAAAACGCATCTTGTATTAGTTCAATGAAGTTTCTTTTGTGAGTTGCGCAAAGAACAGAAAAGAAAAGGAAAGCTAGAATCGGTTACCAACTTGAGAGCTCAGCGACCAGAGTATCAAATGTTAGCTGGTAGGTTTTGGGTCATACCCGACCCGCGGATATGAGTGGCCGGGTCAGTTATGGGGTCCGACCCGATATGACCCAGGCTGGCCTACATGCAGGGGTTTATGGAGATGAGCAATAAAAATCACATTTGCACAGTTTCTAATCATGCGCTAGCTTCATCGTTATATTTTAATATAAGATAAATTGATTTTTTTATATGTATTATATTATATATATAATATACGTATATATAATATATTTTTATATATGTATAATATATGTATATATATAATATATCTATATATAATATATTTCTATATATGTATAATATGTCATATGTGTGTATATATATACTATCTCTTAGTATATAAGTATACTCTCTCTTATATAAGTATATATAAAAATACTCTCTTTTATATATGTATAATGTATGTATGTATGTATATATATACTCTCACTCTCTTAGTATATATGTATATATAAGTATACTCTCTCTTATATATGTATACTCCCTATTATATAAGTATACTCTCTCTTATATTTGCAAAGATGAGCATTCTTCCAAGATGTCTCTTGTAGCCTGGGACAAGGTCTGCTTAGGAATGAAACAAGGTGGTCTGGAGATTTATTCAGCTTACATTGAGTCTATAAAAGGGTTGATTAGGGCATGATGTAAAAGAGACGAAAATAGTGAATTTTTCTCCTTCGGCGGCCGTTGATGTAGTTTCTCACATTGAGAAACAAACCACGTAAATCTTGTGTGTTTGTGATTGATTGAATTCTCTCTTCTCTCCTAAATCTCTATTTTCAAATCGCATCAGGGGGGTTGTGCATCCCCAACAACCTTCGCCAGCACAAACGTCGCCCGCACGACCTCACCATCATGCGAGCCCCTTGCCGCCGCGTACAGGCGAACTCGTCGCCCTCGCCTACAGGTGAGCCCACCTTCGCCTGTCCAATCCCGCAGGGAGATCTGTTCAACCTGCAGGCGAACTTCTCAGCTCCGATATTCTCAGGCATCTCAGGTGAGTCCTTCTCGCCAAATCTACAGCTCATCAACTATGCTAGAACATGTATATGTTATTTCTTTTAATTATTTATTGGTCCCCTTTTGTCAAAATTCATGGCTCCGCCACTACATAGATAAGCCCATGTATACACATCCACAGTGCATAGATAAGCCCCTATATATGCACATCCACGCACGTTCTCAGATATAAAACTTGGGATGGAGACAAACAAGTGCACGCGCGGATAGACAGACGTGGACAAGGTAGTTAGCGATCCAACTATTAAGCTAACAATTAATTTACTCGAGGGTCTCCCCCTCATCCACAGTCCATAAGATCTATGAGCAATTGCCTACACAAAGACGGAGAAATGATAGCTATATAGTACTCCAGTTCAATGTTTGTCATCTCATGAGTGCATGCCTTTATAGAAAGTCCACAAAGATATATTTACAGGGAGATGCACGCAAATGTGATATATTTGTTCACGCCTTGTAAATTGCTATGTTACTCATGTTGGATGCTTTGTTCATGAAAAGACAATTTTGCCTTTGTGAATAGTCTCACATTGGAAAATGAGATGATTAGTATAGGGTATATAATGGTTCTCTCCTTATTGGGCTTTGAATAGTGTTTTGGGTTTTGTGGGCTTTGCATATTTACCACACGTGCGCGCACGCACGCCACGCCTCGCCCGCATGCCATGCCACACATATTTTTGCATCTCAAGCTTTTATTTTTTGCACGTTTTACACGTTCTGTAACGGCTACATGCGGGTAACGGAAGCAAGACTTGTGCGTAACGGTCCCTTGGATTCAGTGGGGGTTACACTTCTCCTCACCTATATAAGCAGGCTTGAAGCTCATTCAGAAGCACACCAACGAAGAGAAGAACTTCTAAGCTCTCTTCTTTCTCTACTTTCATTTCTCCAAAAAATTTAGGCTACATATTTATATTTATATTTTGGGTAACCGTTTTCGTCTGAGCATAAGTTCTGTGACTCACGCCCGAGTGCAGAATCCGGCCGATTCCAGGGATTTTTACCGCTAGGGGAGAGGGGGCAAATTGATCCATGACGATAGGCGGGTCCTTAATCTTCTAGATTGCTGTCAAAACAGGAATATAATAATATAAAAACCAAATTAAAGAGTTAGAAAATTCAGGCATGATCGAGAGCAGTCCACTTCCTATTATTGATTTAGTGGAGTCATCTGCTAAGCTTATGCTTCCTCCACGTGATTCCTGATAATTTGAAAACCAAGAGCGGTCATTACAGACGTGGATATTTGCTCCAGAATCCAAATACCAATCAGTGGAAGAAGTTAGAGAATTTACAAGATGAGATGAAGAGGCTAACCTGAAGGAGGTTGGATTCATTTTAATCATATTAACTTTGTTGGATCCATTTCCTTTAGGGACAGGTTTGGCCGGTTCCTTCTTCCGAAAGAAACAGTTGTGATCCATGTGGTCGGTTCTACCACAGACAAAGCAGAACTTCTCATCAGACTTATGGCTGGAAGAATTGGGATTTGATTTGAAGGAGGATTTGTTGAAAGATTGTTGATTTTTCTTGAATTTCTTCCATTTGGGTTTGAAATTCTTAGATTTAGACTTATCCTCTACCAAGTTTACTTTTGATTGGAGATGGTTATAGGAGTGTAAAAGAATCCAATAAATTTGTGATTACAAAGAGTAATGTTTTCATAGGAAAATGTTTTATCTGCAATGGCCTTTTCAAACTCAATGTAATCAATTCCAGTTCTAATAAAATTTCTGAGTCTTCTGTTATACAAATTGTTGAATCTTGTGATGTCTGGCATGGATGACTTGGACATGTCAATTTTCAAACCTTGCAGAGGATGAGTAAATTAAACATTATTCCCAAATCTTCTCATGACTCCTCATCTAAGTGTGAAATCTGTGTTCAAGGGAAACACACTAAAAAACCCTTCAAGTCTATAACTAGAAACTCCGAACCCCTCAAATTAATTCATAGTGATGTGTGTGACTCAAACCGAGTTCTCACCCGAGGAGGCAGGAGGTATTTTGTGACTTTTATAGATGATCACTCCAGATATTGTTACACCTATCTTCTCAAATCTAAAGATGAAGTCTTAGATAGGTTCAATGTGTATAAAGTTGAATCTGAGAACCAAATTGACAGGAAGATCAAGATTCTAAGATCTGATCGTGGAGGGGGGGGGGGGGGCTCAAATCATATGACTGAATATTACCAAGAACATGGTATTATTCATGAGGTTACTGCTCCCTATACACCACAGTCTAACGGGGTAGCTGAACGAAAGAATAGAACCCTAATGGACATGGTGAACTGTATGTTACTCAGTTCAGGAGCACCTGAAAATCTCTGGGGTGAAGCTCTTCTTTCTGCTTGCTTCATTCTTAATAGGATTCCCCAGAAAAATTCTAATACAACTCCTTATGAATATTGGAAGGGGAGATCTCCTAATATGAATTTCTTCCGGGTTTGGGGTTGCTTGGCTAAAGTAGCTATTCCCGAACCTAAGAAGAGAAAAATTGGTTCTAAGACTGTAGATGCTGCTTTTATTGGATATGCACTAGATAACAATGTTAACAAATTTCTATATCCAACAATATCATCATTGAAGCAAGAGATGCAGTCTACTTTGAAAACATCTTTCCTTTCAAATCTAAAATCTCAGAAAATCCCCGATCATCTCTTCCTTCTGATCTACCATCTTACAGTTCTTCTCAAACTTTTGATATTGAACCTCGAAGAAGCAAAAGAGGTAGAGTCGAAAAGGATTTTGGAGAAGACTTCCTAACCTTTCTTGTTGAAGGTGATCCAAGCTCATTCCAAGAAGCAATGGATTCACCTGAATCTCCTTTCTGGAAAGAATTCATTGATAATGAAATTAAATCTATCATGGAAAACCATACTTGGATACTCACCGACTTACCTCCAGGTTATACTTGGATACTCACCGACTTACCTCCAGGTTGTAAACCTATTGGTTGTAAGTGGATATTTAAGAAGAAACTCAGAGCTGATGGTTCCATAGATAAATTTAAAGCTAGATTAGTAGCTAAAGACTATACTCAACAAAAAGGCATTGATTATTTTGATACCTATTCTCCTGTAGTCCGAATCTCAACTATCCGAGTATTATTAGCCTTTGCTGCTATCCATATGCTAATCATACATCAGATGGATGTCAAGACTGCTTTCCTGAATGGTGATTTAGATGAAGAAATCTATATGCACCAACCTGAAGGCCTCATTGCCAAGGGTCAGGAAAACAAAGTCTGTAAGCTTGTTAAATCTTTGTATGGTCTTAAACAAGCTCCTAAACAATGACACCAGAAATTTGACAACGTCATTGCACAATATGGCTTCACTGTGAATGAACACGATAAATGTGTCTATTCTAAAGTGATAAACAATGACTATGTCATTCTCTGTCTCTATGTTGATGATATCCTTATCTTTGGAACAACACTTGAATTAATTTCAAAGGTTAAGGATTATCTTTCCCAAAACTTTGATATGAAAGACTTAGGTCTTGTAGACATGATACTTGGAATGAAAATCTCTAGAGACACTAGAGGAATATCTTTGAGTCTTTCACATAGCATTGATAAAATGCTAATCAAACTCAACTTTCATAACTCTAAACCTGTTTCCACACCTTATGATTCTTCTATATCCTTGAAGAAGAATGAATGTGAACCTGTCTCCCAGCTGAAATATTCTCAGATGATTGGAACTCTTCTTTACATATCCAACCGAACCAGACCTGATATAGCTTATGCTGTAGGGAGACTGAGTCGGTATACTAGCAACCCTAGCAAAGATCATTGGACTACCTTAGAAAGAGTATTCAAATATCTAAAAGGCACAATTGACTATTGCTTGACTTACACTGGTTACCCTGATGCTATAGAAGGGTATAGTGATGCCAACTGGGTCACGGATTCCAATAGTATAAAGTCTACATCTGGATATGTATTTCTTTTTGGTGGTGCTGCTGTATCCTGGAAATCATGTAAACAAACAGTAATTGCCAGGAGCACCATGGAATCTGAGCTGATTGCTCTTAATACTACTTGCACAAAAGCCGAATGGTTAAAAGATCTTCTCTCTGAACTTCCTTTGGTCCCTAAACCCTCTCCTCCTATTTCCATTCACTCTGATTCTAGATCTACCATAGAGCTTCTAAAGCAAGTACATGTAAATAAAAAACATAACAGACATATTCAAATAAGATATAAGTCTGTACAACGCTTATTAGGTAAAGTTGTGATCTTGGACTTTGTAAAGTCTGAGAAAAATCTTGCTGACCCTTTGACTAAGGGATTATCCATGAGTGTGGTTCTGGATTCATCGAGGGAGATGGGGTTAAGCTCATAAATGAGGTCACTTACAGCGGCAACCCAACCCTTATTTGGAGACGTAGTCCCAATGTCGGTTTAATATGGTAGAAACAAGCTGGACAAGTGACTCTCGTATGGAGCATCGATCTAGATATATTTATATATCATTATGTAGCATTTACTACTACACCTTCTCTATGATGGCGATGCTCTTATGATACAGCTGGATAGGCTGAGTTTTACTCTTAATAAGTCCAACGCGTGTATTGTGGGGGGTATTAAATAAACAACTGTAGTACCCTTTGAGGACTTATCTACGTGAGAGGAACCGTGATAGTCACGGTTTCAATACCTGATCCAAGGGGCCTAATTCAAGGCCTAGTCCATTATGTCCATCAGGTGGCGATGAACTCACTAAGGAAAGGTTCAAAGCCGAAAGCTACCTCTCCCGAATTCACGATACGAAAGGTTGCCAAACCTATATTTATTTTGTGATTTATTTTGTGATTTATTATTTTGAATTTTTAGTCAATATTGCCTTTTTTTTTGGGGGGGGGGGGGGGGCTGTTGGATGTTTTGTTCATGAAAATGCAATTTTGCCTTTGTGAATAGTCCCATATTAGAAAATGAGATGAATAGTATAGGGTATATAATGGTTCTCTCCTTATTGGGATTTAAATAGTGTTTTGGGTTTTGTGGGCTTTGCATATCTACCACACGCGCGCGCGCACGCACGCCACGCCTCGCCCGCACGCACGCGCGCACCGCACACGAACACATTTTTGCTTCTCAAGATTTTATTTTTTGCACGTTTTACACGTTCTGTAACGGCTGCATGCGGGTAACGGAAGCAAGACTTGTGCGTAACGGTCCCTTGGATTCAGCGGGGGTTACACTTCTCCTCACCTATATAAGCAGGCTTGAAGCTCATTCAGAAGCACACCAACGAAGAGAAGAACTTCTAAGCTCTCTTCTTTCTCTACTCTTATTTCTCCAAGAAATTTCGACTACATATTTATATTTATATTTTGGGCAACCGTTTTCGTCTGAGCATAAGCCCTGTGACTCACGCCCGAGTGCAGAGGCCGGCCGATTTCGGGGGTTTTTACCGCTAGGGGAGATGGGACAAATTGCGCCAGGACGATAGGCGGGTCCTTAATCTTCTAGGGCATTGATATCACGACTGCTCCCGATCAGGCCTGAATTTTCAAACTCTTTAATTTGGTTTTTATATTATTATATTTCTGTTTTGACAGCAACTCACACGTGTGACGTGTATGAAGATGGGTTTTTTTCCGATCTCCTTTTCTTTTCCAATAACAAGGAAAACGCATCTTGTATTAGTTCAATGAAGTTTCTTTTGTGAGTTGCGCAAAGAACAGAAAAGAAAAGGAAAGCTAGAATCGGTTACCAACTTGAGAGCTCAGCGACCAGAGTATCAAATGTTAGATGCTAGCTAGGTTTTGGGTCATACCCGACCCGCTGATATGAGTGGCCGGGTCAGTTATGGGGTCCGACCCGATATGACCCAGGCTGGCCTACATGCAGGGGTTTATGGAGATGAGCAATAAAAATCACATTTGCACAGTTTCTAATCATGCGCTAGCTTCATCGTTATATTTTAATATAAGATTGAAAATGAGAGTAGTATTGAATTTGATTATAACTATGAGCCCAAGCACTGACTATTGGTTAGGTAATGCGCCCGCAACCCATTTGCGTTTCCAAGCTCCGGCCGTCTTAGTTACTATATATGGCATGCGTTTTGGATGTGCTTTGATATTGAATTTGATGTATTATTGAGTATATGGCTTCTATTTTTTACTTTATTATGTCATGAATTGATTTACAAATGTATGGAAAAAAATTATAGCTAGTTCAGTATGAAAGTGTAATTCCGTACAATTTATACGCAGGAAGGACCGTCTACGCGAATTTTTCAAAACCTTACTTGGCTGTTTGCTAACTCTTTAAAATTAGGTTTGAACTGAACGTTATTCAGTTATAAATTATAAATTTAGGCTAGAATTGAGCAAGCTTTTGAAGGCCAAATAGTGATAACTAAACTTAAAATCCTCTATCCTAACCAAACTAAAACTAATTTAAGATATAACTGGGCTAGTATCAGTATTGGTGACGCAGCGCGGAAGTGATAACATCGGAATCCATCAAGGGTGTTCTCTGAATCCACAAAGAACGAACTTCGAATCCACGAAGAACTTCGAATCCACGAAGAAATTATTGAAAAGAGAAATTTTATTGATGAAAAGTTATTCTCCTTTGGGGTTACATGACTCTTCTTAAATAGAAAACAAATAAGACTCCTAGTAAGATTAGAATTACAAAAAAAAGTGTCAAATACTATCCTAAAAAGACTCATTATAATAGAGGAAACAAATCATAAATCAGAATTAATTTTGTTTTCTAATATAATTTGACTCTAAAATTGAATTTATTTCCTAATCTATATTTCCTAATCTAAATAGACTCCAACTCAGATTAAGCGTCCTACATCAGTCTCCCCTTGTTGAAAGAAGCTCGACCTCGAGCTTATATTTTCTTGAATAGTAACTTCATCGATAAATAACTTTCTTAACCTGCATCGATCAGCATCCGCCTTGTACTTAGCATTGATTTTCTCTATTTGTTCTTTTACATTCTCGGCTAGGACTTTTTCTAAATCAAATTCATATATTATTCTTTCTGACATCATGTGTATTTTATTGGCGGCATGTGGATGTGCAGTTGACTTTAAAAACTCCTCAAAATATGTTCCATGTTGCTTCTCATATTCTAGTACTTGAAGTATCATCAAATCATTTTTAAAATTATTCACCAACTTTTCTTCTAGGGAAGAAAATCCCGTGTCATACTCCATACACAATTCTTTCATCTCCTTTGTCTCTAGCCCTCCACCAAGAAATTCACACATATTATCAATTGTCTCACTCTCTAATTTATCCTTCTCCTCCATCGGAACAATATTAATATGTGTAACATCACTCACAATATCATGTAGAATATTCATCTTCATTAACATATCATCATCAACATCAGAAACCACAGAATGAATCTTGATGGTTGCAAAATCTTCCTTTCCGGGGGTGAACGTCTTGTTGTTTACCGCTAGAGAAGCCTTCTCCTTAGCAATCTCTGTCTTAAATGCATTCAGTTCTAGGTTTGACATAATTGACGAAGTCTTTATTGGTTCTTCCTCGGTGCTCTTAACAAATCCAGACTCTTTCTCAGAGATGAATTGAGGTTTCTTAATTTTTTCCATAATCATAACTAGTTTGATAACACTCTAAAAACATCTATGATAAAGGTCGTATGTCATTCTGCTCAAGTTCTTGCTCCACCTTCTTCGTTAGACGGACGGTAGCGGCTAAGGTAAAAGAATCTTTTAAAAACACCTGACATTGCTTGTAGTTAGAAGGTAAGAAACTGTCTCTTAATAATTTCTTCATCTTTTCCCACCTTTTGACCTTCGGCTTTCCTTGACAAGATCGATTCAGACAAACAAATTCCCACCAAGCTGAAGCTCCACCTTTGAGTCGGTGAGTCACTAATTTTGCCTTACGCTCTTCTGAGATCTCCATATACTCAAAGAACCTCTCTACTTCTGTAATCCAGTCGAGGAATCCTTCGATATGAAGTTGTCTGTTGAAAGATGGCAGATCCATCTTCATCTTGAAACCTCCAGCGTTATAATTTTCCCTTCGTCGACGGTCTCTGCGATAAACACCATGGCGTGGGGGTGCATAGGGATCTTCCTCGCTATCGGATTCATCATATGGAGTCAGATCACGTCTGTTTGCGGTGAAAGTTGCTGTTTTCATTGCTATCGAATCTATTACAACTTTAGTCATTACAATAAACTCGAATAAAATAAAAAGTTGATCTTTTTATAAGATCTCCTTACACAATAAAAATAAAAAGTTTATAACTTTATCAAACAAACGCAGAGATCGTTTATCGATCTTCTGCTTGTGTGGGATCTTTGCCTGTGTCGGGGTTTATCCATGGACCACCGTCGATCAGATCTGATTGCTGAAAAAATTGGGCAGAGCTTCGTCGATCCGCGAGGAGATCTAGAAACAGAAGCGCTTATCTCGACAAAAGCGAGATAATTGCTCTTCTTAGAATTACCACAACGGGATAATACTAAGGATTGGATGCGGGTGATGTAGATCTGACGAATCTCTCTCTCTCTCTTGCGTTGAAGAACTCGATCTGATCTCTCCTCCACCTCTCTGAAATCTGTGTATTTTAAGTCTTCAATCCGGCAGGGCTTCGCCGAGGCACGAGAATTCCAGATCTGAAAAAATGAGGCCTAAGGCTTGTATTTATAGGCTTGAGGGGATAACGGGCGGTTAAAATCGCATAAGGGCCCAAATCTGCACTGGAGACACCTCAAGGTGTCTCAAACTGGTTGGAGACACCCTAGGGCGTCTCAAACTGGTTGGAGACACCCTAGGGCGTCTCAAATTGGTTGGAGACACCCTAGGGCGTCTCAAACTGGGCCGAGACACCCTAGGGTGTCTCAAACTGATCCGAGACACCCTAGGGTGTCTCGGACTTGGTCGAGACACCCTGGGGTGTCTCGGGTGGGCCGAGACACCTCGGGGTGTCTCGGGTGGGCCGAGACGTCGTGTTATGTACACTTGTTCATTTCCGCCGTAACTTCTTCGTCCGAACTCGGATTTGAGCGATTCAAAGTGCGTTGGAAAGCTGACGAAGAGTTCTATAAGCTCCAATGGTTATATCATCAATTGAACAAATGAGACATGAAGGGTATTTCGCTGTTTGTGAACGATACGAGGTCCCCGATCAGTTCGTATCTTTATTATTCTGAAACTCCGTTGCTTCACATAGTTTGCCGATTCACTTCAAGCGTTCGTCGATGTCAATCAAGCTTCTGTGAACCAGATGGTGATGTTCATCGTCTTCTCTTAGCTTTGAGCTGTTCGTGGAGACCTATAGGCAATTTTCGATGCCTACAGATACCCCCTTCAAAGCGTTCCAGACTCGTTTCTTTTATAGAAGAGGCTGGAATACTTTAGATATGATTGGTCCAGCCTTCTATTAGTGTAAAGGACCTGTAGTTAGCTTCAACTCTTGGCTCCTTCGATTTTCGATCTATACGATGCTTTGACGAATAGCCGAAGTCCTTCCGGCGCTGCGTTTATCGCCTGGCCGTCGTTGGAGTCTCGAGTCTACCACCGGTGAGTTGAGTTTGGCTCGTGTCATTGAGTTGACTTTGAACTGACTATCTTCGTCATGATATATTGATTTGCGTTGACTTTTTGATCGTAACGCGTTGACCGGCGTTGACCTAGGGTTACATGTTGACCGGCGTTGACCCTAGGATTTCGAACGTCGTACGTTGACACAGTTTATACTCGTACGTTTACTGGAGTATACACAGTTTAAGCTCTTAAGGTATTGGAGCATGGCGGTCCCAAGTGTCGGGGTTGCAGGACCAACTGTTAAAGCTGATTCATCTGCATTTGTGGATCTTATTTTAATGTTGTTGGATAATCGAGTCACGAGACCAACTAATAGAGCTGATGCATCAATGACTCGCACTTATAGAATTTTTGACAAATTCTCAGCCATCAACGGGTTTGATGAGCCTTTACCGACTACCGTTTGAGTCGGGCTAGCATGCAGATTGTTTAGATCCGTTCTGCACATAACGTTGTGCTAAAAGAGTTAACTCTTTTAGTGCTACGACATTGAATACGTAGACTTCGTCTTTCTCACGGGAATAGACTACCCGGCAACGCGTGTTAGGCGCTGACTTATCCTTACTTAGGATTCAGGATAAAAATCCCCAGACTCGGATTCAGGTGTCTTCTTCAATCGGTAAAAGACTAAACCGACAACGCGTGTTAGGCGTTGACTTATCCCTGCTTAGGCTTCGGGATAAAATTCTCCATGCGTGTAAGGCACGGATTATGGTGTTATTAATAACAACCTGCCACAATGTTGAATATGTGGTCTTTTGTCCTTTTTACGGTCAAAGACTAACCGGCAATGCGTGTTAGACATAGACTTTGGGATTTTTGGCAAACCCCCAGTGTTATCATCGTTGGTGGGTCCACCCCCAGCGTCGTTATTTTTAGTGGGACCACCCCTAGCGTTGTGTTCATCCACATCTGAATTGCTACCTGCTTGGTTAGCAGCGCTGCGACGGATGGACTCACCTAGCTGATTTGACAAACCTCGGATTTGTTGGTCGTGCATTTGTCTCATCTCCTGCATAGCCATTTCCATTTCGATTTTGAATGCTTCTTTCTGCTTGGCTAGAGCATCCTCAATGATTTTGGCTATTTGCTCGGTGTTGACCATGAACACTTCCTGAGCTTGTCCTATGCTAGACGTTGTATCGTCAGAGACGATTGCGGAATAAGAATCCGAGAGTTCGTCATCGGAATGTATTCCTTTATGGACACCCTGGTAATCATTATGTCCAACGGTTTCTAGCTGAAGCTGAGATATTTGTTGGGTTATTCCCGAACTGACTCTTCTTCCTGGAGAGAAATTAGGGTTGGAACCACTTGAAACAATCGGAGATTTTCCCTTATTGACCATGTTGATGGTAATTTCTGGGAATTCATCATCTCGAGCAACCGATCCTCTTTGGTGGAAACGCCTTGATTTGGGCTTCGTCGTTCCATCGGAGATTCTCTCGAATATCGAGACACTTTGCGGAGCGGTCTTAGGGCAGCTACACGCTGATAATACTGCCCTGATAATTTTGATACACGGACAATGAGAGTCCGTTTCTCGGGTACCTTTCTTTCGAGATTTGTTCGTACCCCCAGCCTGATAGTACAACTCATCGACGTTGCGATCGGAGTAACCTATCAGCTGCTCACATGGATTCTCAGGTATAACGCGTTCGTCTGTCTGACGTGTTTTCCTCTGAGTAAACATTGCCTTGTTGGCGTCTGCAAGAGTCGCACGTTTGGAATCACACATTTGTGAGGGTGAAACCTTAACGGGCTCCTGATTTTCTGCACGCACCACCAAGCGGGCTGTTGTAGAAATTAATTTGCCAGGAGGTCGCGTACGACCCCCAGTCCGGATGTTTGTTCGAAGCTCCTTTAACGGTCTCCAGCTTTCCTTAACAAGCGCTTTTCCTCGATTCTCGGGTAGGGCACCGACACGATCCTTCAATGGGATTCTAGATTTGGAGAGACCCACGCTGTCATAGGGCTTCACCGGAAGTGCGGGAGCAATAGGAGCGGGATCTGGAGTTGACAAAGGCCGGAAGGCAGCTTCGGATGCTTTTGCCTTAGGCGCTGATTTGGCTTTTGGCGCCCAAACTTGTTTGGATCTCGGCGATCTCTTAACTGCCTCTTCCTTTTGCATTTCTTGTGCTTTTCGTACAAGGGTCCGGGCATGCGCACGCAAGGCTCGGCGCTTCTGGATTCGCTCCTCGAGAGTAGAGCGGGTTCTTTGGACACGAACCCATTCGTTAATTGGAGATCGAGAGGAGGATTCTGATGCTGGTCGTGGCGACAGATTAGCCACTTGGTGCTTTCTGAGTCAGATCTGCAGATCTGGTCTCATTGGATGCCGGCGGACCGTTGCAAGGTACGACTGTAGCATCGGCTATGGGGAGATCGATTTCTTGGTTCTTCAGATCTGGAGACCGACGGATCTTTTGGGAGGAGGAGGTCTTCCTGCACCTGCAAGGAGAGGCAGATCTGGAGGAGGAGGAGGAGACATACTCCTCGAACTTCTGCTGGTCGAACTCGTATTCGACCTCTTCAGCCACGGGGATCTTGATCGTTGGCTGCGGCACGACAACCTCGGCAGCGAGGCTGTTGGCTCCCACTGTGGTCGTTAGTTTGTTTGCGGTGAAAGTTGCTGTTTTTATTGCTATCGAATCTATTACAACTTTAGTCATTACAATAAACTCGAATAAAATAAAAAGTTGATCTTTTTATAAGATCTCCTTACACAATGAAAATAAAAAGTTTACAACTTTATCAAACAAACGCAGAGATCGTTTATCGATCTTCTGCTTGTGTGGGATCTTTGCATATGCCGGGGTTTATCCGTGGACCACCGTCGATCAGATCTGATTGCTGAAAAAATTGGGCAGAGCTTCGTCGATCCGCAAGGAGATTTAGAAACAGAAGCGCTTATCTCGACAAAAGCGAGATAATTGCTCTTCTTAGAATTACCACAACGGGATAATACTAAGGATTGGATGCGGGTGATGTAGATCTGATGAATCTCTCTCTCTCTTGCGTTGAAGAACTCGATCTGATCTCTCCTCCTCCTCTCTGAAATCTGTGTATTTTAAGTCTTCAATCCGGCAGGGCTTCGCCGAGGCACGAGAATTCCAGATCTGAAAAAATAAGGCCTAAGGCTTGTATTTATAGGCTTGAGGGGATAACGGACGGTTAAAATCGCATAAGGGCCCAAATCTGCGTTGGAGACACCTCAGGGTGTCTCAAACTGGTTGGAGACACCCTAGGACGTCTCAAATTGGTTGGAGACACCCTAGGGCGTCTCAAATTGGTTGGAGACACCCTAGGGCGTCTCAAACTGGGCCGAGACACCCTGGGGTGTCTCAAACTGATCCGAGACACCCTAGGGTGTCTCGGCCTTGGCCGAGACACCCTGGGGTGTCTCGGGTGGGCCGAGACACCTCGGGGTGTCTCATTCAGGCTGAGACGCCGTGTTATGTACACTTGTTCATTTCCGCCGTAACTTCTTCGTCCGAACTCGGATTTGAACGATTCAAAGTGCGTTGGAAATCTGACGAAGAGTTCTATAAGCTCCAATGGTTATATCATCAATTGAACAAATGAGACATGAAGAGTATTTCGCCGTTTGTGAACGATACGAGGTCCCCGATCAGTTCGTATCTTTATTATTCTGAAACTCCGTTGCTTCACATAGTTTGCCGATTCACTTCAAGCATTCGTCGGCGTCAATCAAGCTTCTGTGAACCAGATGGTGACGTTCATCGTCTTCTCTTAGCTTTGAGCTGTTCGTGGAGACCTATAGGCAATTTTCGATGCCTACAACGTCGTTGACGACCATCAACACGATTTTAAACTCCCATCGAGTTCAGACGCTCTACTGCCATCGTAAGTCGCTCTATAGCAGCCCCCATCTCATCACTATTGGTTTTCAGTTGCTCTACGTTGAACCTCAGCACGTCGAACTCAGTTCGAGGAATTGGGGCATCATCACCTTCCATCGGATCGGAGGAACAAGGCTCTGATACCAATTGACGCAGCGTGGAAGTTGTAACCTCGGAATCCACCAAGGGTGATCTCTGAATCCACAAAGAACGAGCTTCGAATCCACGAAGAACTTCGAATCCATGAAGAAAATATTGAAAAGAGAAATTTTATTGATGAAATGTTATTCTCCTTTGGGGTTACATGACTCTTCTTAAATAGAAAAACAAATAAGACTCCTTGTAAGACTAGAATTACAAAAAAAAAAGTGTCAAATTCTATCCTAAAAAGACTCCTTATAATAGATGAAACAAATCATGAATCAGAATTGATTTTGTTTCCTAATCTAATTTGTCTCTAAAATTAAATTTATTTTTTAATCTATATTTTCTAATTTAAATAGACTCCAACTTAGATTAAGCGTCCTACATCAATTGGCCAGTTCTGGATGACATGCCAGATACACCCGACGGGTGTCAAGTTATCCCGTATTAAATTGCAATCACATTCGGACCTATTCGAACATCATTCTCTAGTATATTTAAGTTGTACACTAAGGTTATTTATCCCTTAAAAGTCTGCTGCTTTTATTTTATTTTATTTTAGAAAAACCAAAGTCTCTTACTTGCTTGTTTATGTTTGGTTGGGGAGTAGTGGGATATGGACCCGACAAGCTCCAGTGTTTGACACATAGTGTCATCATCAATTTCTAAAGTGGAAATTGACCTTAGCTAGCTTGCCTCTCAATTAGTCCCCTAAAGTTTGATATAAGTACAAAGGTTGTCATTATCTCAAAATATATGAACAAGAAAGAAACTTCTCTTCCCAATCTACAAGTCTCTCTTTTCCATACTTTTGTTAAAATATAATAAGCATATTCCTCATTCTAAACTTGTTCAATTATTAGTGTTAAGAAATGAATTTTGACAATGGAATTTGTTGGATAACAGGTTCCTAATATATTTCTTAATTTGTTTTAGTAACAAGATTCCAAATCTATTTTGGTAACAAGATTTCAAATCTGTTTTGGTAACAGGTTATTAGGATTCCTAATTTGATTTGTTTTTTGTTATAGAATTCCTAGTATGTTTTTGGTTTTAGGATTTCTATATATATGAAACGTTTTAGAAGAGAAAATTGGTAGAGAGAATTAGAGAGAAAAAGAGTTGAAAAGGGGTTTGTTTTGTGCACAGAAAATAGAGTTTTCTGAGCAATTTGGTTAGGGTTTTGTTTGAGAGATTTTGAGTGAATTTGTAATCTCTATTTGTAATTTCCTTCTCTATTAGTAAAAACCCATCACTTTCTTGCCCTGTGGACGTAGGCAACTTGCCGAACCACGTAAAATTCATTTTTTTTGTGTTCGTACCGTTATTTTGATTGTGTTTGGCCTTCTCTCTCAGTGTTTGGTTTGGTTCCTCGAAGCACAACAAGTGGTATCAGAGCAAGACTAGGCTTGGGATTAGGTGGAGGAGTAGATCGCTTTGGAAGCTTATCTAGGGTTTTAGTTGGTGATAAATATATGATTTTTACTATTGTGGATCTTGTCTTCCGTCGTGTGGGGGTGAGATCTTTTGGAGGCTCTTATTAGAGTTTCAGTTAGAGGTAAAAATCTACCTTTCTCGCAGTTTGGGTCTATTTCTTTTAGTTTATTCCACATTGGTTTGTTAGTGCTTTGAGAGAGATGGCTGAAAAAGACGGTGTTGAGAGTGGTACTTCTAGCGTGAATATCGTTCAAAGTTTGAATATTCACTCTATTAAGATAGATGTGGATAAGTTTAATGGCACCAACAACTTTGGCTTATGGAGATGCGAAGTTTTGGATGCGCTGAACGCGTAAAATTTAAAAGACACTTTGAAGTTGGATGGAAAACCGGACAACATTGAGGAGAATATTTGGAAGAAGATGAATTGAACGGTGTGTGGTCTGATTAGGTCTTATTTAACACAAGATTTAAAATATGATGTGATCAATGATACTTTGGCAAAGAAGATTTAGGAGATCCTAGAGAGCAAGTATTTGACGAAGAGTATGGAAAATCGTTTGCATTTGAAGAGGAGACTTTATCGCTTCCAATTAAAGAGGGAACCTCCATTGGTGATTACATAAACCACTACATGAAGCTTCTTGCGGATTTGACGAATGTAGATGTTATGATTGAAGATGAGGACAATGCGTTGTTATTGTTGAGTTCCTTACCCGACGAGGAATATGAGACATTCGTTCTTACTCTTATTAATGAGAATGCATCTCTTTCGTATAGTAAGGTCACCACTGCACTTGTGAATTATCAACTTCGGAAGAAAGATAAGGAGACTTCGATTGATATAGTAGCGGGGGCATTAGTCGCAAGAGGGAAGAGTCCAAACCATAGTAGGAGATCACAGTCTAGAGGAGCACATCCTGCAGTTGGTAGGAATCAATGTGCCTTTTACGAAGAAGATGAACACTAAAATTCTGAATGCCCAAAGTTGAAAGATCGAGTCGGGAAGAATAAGAGAAAAGCTATACAAGCTTCAAAGGTGAATGTTATCAAGGCTAATAGCGACAACTCAGATTCGGATTCTTCAGGCTACTCGTGCCCTGTACTACCGTCAGTTTGTGACGCTGACTCTACGAAGTGGATGTTGGATTCGGGTGCTTCATTCCATATTTATCCTAGGAGAGATTGGTTCTCCAGCTTTGATGAGTTGAAAAGAGGGGATGTCGTGATCATGAGTAATGATCATGAATGCCCTATTGATGGTATTGGTACCGTTCATATTAGGATGTGTGATGGGGTGATTCGAGAGTTGGATGAAGTGATCAGGCTCGTTCCGCAGTTAAAGAAGAACATCATTTTACTTGGAGTTTTGGAGGCAACAGACTATCGAGTGACCTTAGAGGATGCATCTTTGAAGGTCACATTTAGGTCCATGATTATGATGAAGGGCATCAGAAAGAAGAATTTGTACTATTTGATTGGGAGCATGGTGATTGGTAGAGAGCTGACGACTTCTTTGGATTTGGCTAGACTATGACGTTTGTTGATACTGGGATATTTGATTATTGATGTCATGTATAGATTGTTTAGGAATGCTTTAACCTGCAGATTGAAGTTTTGTGAGCACAAGAAGACCGAGGTGGAGTTTGGTACTTCTATTCACCGAGCAAAGGGTCTTCTAGGTGGTATTCATTCAGGCATTTGGGGGCTTTCTAAGGAGGCATCATTGAGAGGTAATAGGTATTTGGTTTCCCGTGTTGGTGATTGTTCTAGACATTTGTGGGTTGTAACCAAGTCCCGTTGGTGTGAAGTCCTAGTAGTCAACAACAGGTGGAAGAAGTGTATTGGCAGAAAGGTAATACATCGTTCTGATTTTGGTAGGAATTCTTTTCTGTATTTGTGTCGAGCTCACGGTAGTTTAAGACACTTCATTGGAGAGTAAATATTGGGCCGACGAGATAAGGTGGCAGATTTAATGAGTCGTTCCTTACTGGAGGAGGATCGGCGTTTGATGTCGAGCATTAGTTTGCAGAGGAGTTCTATTGTTGAGGCTTCGACATATTGGAGCCATCTTAATCATATGTTACCGACTACTGCGTTTGGAGTATTTAGATCTAGTGGAGATGCTACAGATTTTAGGTTGCTTCGGATATTTGGTCGCTCAGCATATTGTCACATCCAGGATGTGAGATTTGATCCGAGTGCACATTTGGAATTCAGAGTCATGTTTGGTTATCAGGTATTAGACTCTGATATTGTTCTGAGTAGGTATGTTATATTTGACTCTCGACAGGTGGAGAGTATTGGACAGATTGTTGGGATATCGCAGCGGGTGGAGAGTGATGCTACTCCACGTTGGGTGAAGATTACTCCACGTTCTCCAGATCATTCTGTATCGTTTGGGATTCCAGCTAAGGTGACACAGATTAGGATCATGTTGATGTGGATACAGATGATGAGTTTGTTGATTCGAATGCAGCTGGTAAACGCAGTTCGGATTTGGCCATGGCCATTAGTTCACCTCAGGTGGAGGTGTTTGGTTCGTTTCACTTTGAGACCATTGGGAGAGTTGTCAGCTGTAGATTTGTTGGTGATAATCATGAAGGATTGAGAAACCTTCTAGTTGATTGAGAATCCTTCTAGTTGATTGAGGGCATTTGGAGGCCAATTGGTGAACTACGTGAGGCTTAAATCCTTGGACAAGAGGATACGTAGATAGTCATTTTGATGCAGCCGGTTTGGTGAGTTGATACCGACATTTAGAGTTTGTTCGCATCCTCGTTTGGGTTCTCGACTTGTTATGGATTGAGTTCGTTATCGTGGATTTGTTCCACTTCGTACTGGACGTAACAAGTGAGACGTTTGGTTGGTTTTGGTTTCGACTCACTTTTGGGAAAACTTTACCGAGGTGGAGAATTGTTGGATAACAGGTTCCTAATATATTTCCTAATTTGTTTTGGTAACAGGTTATTGGGATTCCTAATCTGTTTTGGTAACATGATTCCAAATCTGTTTTGGTAACACGTTATTAGGATTCCTAATCTGTTTTGTTTTTTTATTTTAGAATTTCAAGTATGTTTTTAGTTTTAGGATTTCTATATATATGGAACATTTTAGAAGAGAAAATTGGTAGAGAGAAAAATAAAAGAGTTGAAAAGGGGTTTGTTTTGTGCACAGCAAAGAGAGTTTTCTAAGCAATTTGGTTAGAGTTTTGTTTGAGAGTTTTGAGAGGTTTGTTTGAGAGATTTTGAGTGAATTTGTAGTCTCTATTTGTACTCTCCTTCTCTATTGGTGAAAACACATCCACTTCTTGCCCCGTGGACGTAGGTAACTTACCGAACCACGTAAAATTCATTTGTTTGTGTTCGTGACGTTATTTTGATTGTGTTTGGCCTTCTCTCTCAGCGTTTGTGTTAGCCCTCGGAAACCCAACAGAACTCTCAAATCTCCAATTGAATACAGAATTAGAACTGAGGCAGGCGAGATCGCACATCGACCAAATTTAGTATGAGATTGTATATCTATAGTTTTTTTTTTCGAAAGGCAACCCAATAAAAATGATCCAAAATTTATCCAAAACACATGTTTATTAAAAAAAAAAAGTGTCACTATAGACCGGAGCTTGCACTTTACCTACAACTATAAACATATACTTTAAGCTCATCTGAAAAAGGTTTCAAAACTCAACCACCAAAGACTAAGCATTTTTATAAACTTTCTCCTTATCTATTGTTTAATCCCCTCAATGAAATCACACTAAACTAATTCCTTAGGCTTAGTCATCATCACCTGCCCAACTTTAATTAGCATCGGATCACCCTCTTTTGACTAATATATACCATATCTATGAAAACCTTAAACTATGTTTAATTAGGTTGGTTCCGCACAATGCTTGCTTGCTTATTAGCTGTTACACATAAGCCTCAATACTTTCGGTATTATGTGTAAGAACCCTATGTTCATTATATAATGCTTACATCATGAGTAATAGTTTTTTAGGTCTGAACATACTCCTTAAAACTGGGGTCTGACCCATAATGAGGATTTATTAGGCTAAGATTTCGTATCTTCACTTTGATGATTTGTTTAGTTCGGGTTGGAATATTTTTGTGATAGTGACATCCTTTGTCCGTTGGTGGAGAGTTATCTTTGTACGCACGGGAAGACTGATCTTTTTAAAAGGGGATTTTTTTTTTTTTCTGTTCTTCCCATACTTGGTATGGTGGATGAAGGTTTGATGTTGATTCTATACTAAGAGATAGTTTATTATTTGGAAAATTTCGGCTGTTGTCATTACAAGTTATACATTATATATAATTGACGTCCTTTTATAACAAACAAATTGCAAACGGATTTTCAATCTATCACGATTTTTCCTTGCATACATTTCATTACAGAGTTTTGCATAAAAACTTCTCACTAGAAATTTCTAATAGAAGTCATGAAAATAGCCTTAAAAGTATACCAAATAATCGTTTGAAAAATTTGCAAAATTATATATACGCTGAAAGCCATTTACCTTTTCACAAAATTCTATCAATACTAAAAGGGTGCAAATCCACTCGAAAGTTAGAAATAGAACATGTATTTATATAAATTAAGCCAATGCTAATTGTACTATAAATTTAATACTATTTATATACTGCTATTAAACTGATAATTAAGGGGCCTCCTTAGAAAAAAACAGCCTAACTAGTTCCTAAGTTTTATCCTGATTTTCTAATGAGCTCCCAGCTTCCTTTTTTTTTTGGTCAGTGAAAAATTTTATTCACTCACCAAATTTGTAACTTTTATGTACATCATGTTACTCTAAAAAAGAGATATCAGCTAGACAAAAGGTGATAAAAAAATAGAGAAAAAAAAACACAATTATCACCTACACTTAGCTGCTATAGTGAGGAGAGCCAAACTTTTTCTTCAGCTGAGATTGGGGAATTGAGAAGAATAGTTAAGATATCCACTTTAATGCTTTTAAACAAATGATCACTGCTTCTGGTCTGTCCTTTAAAAAGTCTGTCATTCTTTTCTCTCCAGATAGTGTATACAGCAGTGGAGAGAGCCATTCTTTTGATTCTTTGAGTGATACCCTTTCCCTTTAGCCTGGAATTATACCAATCCAGTAATACCCTCCATTCCGATGCCCTCCATTTAAATTTCAACCAGTCCATGATGGCATTCCAAATCCTGTTAGAGAAACTGCAATAAAAAAACAGATGACTGCGGCTCTCCATACAAGCACCTTCACACAAATAACATTTATTTGTTTGGATGATCCCCCTTTTAATTAATCTATCTTGCGTTAAGAGCTTGTCTTGAACTGCTAGCCATGTAATAAAAGAGTGCTTTGGATGGCAAAATTTCTCTCAGACTGTCATATACCAACTTACTTCTGTAGCTGGGGATAGAATAGAATAAAGGTCAGGGAGATGAATTTTTGAGTTGTTGTAGCAGGAGCTGATAAGCTTCTTCATATTATCAACTCCCCCCAAGTAATCAAAGCCTTGTCTCTAACTTTAAGCATTTGTTTCCATACCCATGAATCTCCAGACTTCACATTCACAGACCAAATGTCTCTGTTTTTGATGTAGTTTTCATGAATCCACTTTATCCACAAAGATTCCTTATTTGTATGAATATACCAGATAGTTCTCAATGCAGCAGCAGTGTTCCACAGGGAAGCATAAAAAATACCAAGGCCTCCATTCTTTTTTCCAGTGCAAACTTTTTCCCAATTCACAAGAGGAGGTTTAAATTTCTGATCAGAGTTGCCCCACAAAAAGTTTCTACAGAGCTCATCAATTCTACGCAAGACCTTAACTGGAAGAATGTAGCAAGAAGTCCAGAAAATTTGGATGCCCAGGATGACACTTTTAATAATCTGCAATCTACCAGCATATGACAGCTTTTTAAGCTTGAGCCAAGCTTGAAACTGACCTGAAATCTTAATGAAAAGTGGACTGTAGTCTATATATGACATTCTTTTACTTATAAGAGGCAGACCAATGTATTTGATTGGTAAACTTCCCTCAGGAAAGTTTAAACTGTTCCTTATAACACCCTTAATTGATTCTTCAACCCCTCCATAGTAAATAGCACATTTAGATGGATTTTCTTCCAAACCCGATTTTTCACAAAAATCTTTTACACAGTCATAGATTTTTTGAACTGAATAAAGCTCCCCCTTACTGAAAAGAAGAAGATCGTCAGCAAAAACTAAGTGGGTAATGTTGAGTTTCTTACATTTGGGATGAAATTTAAATTTGTTGTCACCCTTTAACAGATTAATGCTCCTAGAGAGATACTCCATTCCAAGAATGAAAAGATATGGAGAGAGGGGGTCACCTTGTCTTAAACCTCTTTTGCTTTTGAAATAACCATGTAAAGATCCATTAAGAGAAATAGAATACCTTGGAGTGGAAATGCAAGTAGTAATCCAGCTAGTAAATACCTTTGGAAAACCCATTTCATTGAGAATATCTTGCAGGAATTTCCAACTGATTATGTCGAAGGCTTTCCTGATATCAATATTGATCATAACTCTGGGGGACACATGCTTTCTTCCATAATTTTTAACAAGTTCATGTGACACATGCTTTCTTCCATAATTTTTAACAAGTTCATGTGCTAGCAACATGTTATTTGTAATTTGTCTACTCTTCACGAAGGCACATTGAGCTTCATTGAAGTTCATGTGCTAGCAACATGTTATTTGTAATTTGTCTACTCTTCACGAAGGCACATTGAGCTTCATTGATGAGGAAACCCATGACAGATTGAATTTTGTTTGCTAGGATTTTTGAGATGATTTTGTAGAGACAGTTACAGCAGGAGATAGGTCTGAAATCAGCAGGGGTCTTAGGGCATTGGATTTTTGAAATCAGTGCTATATAGGTAGAATTTACTGCCCCTAGTAATTTTCCCGTTCTGAAAAATTCTTCAATTGCAGCTGTGACTTCATCTCCAATAATCGACCAAGAAGATTTGAAAAAAGATGCACTATATCCATCGGGACCTGGTGCTTTGTTATCAGGCATGGAGAACATAGCAGCTTTTATCTCATCTTTAGTAACTGGTGCAGATAACAGATTTGCATGGCTTTCTAATAGGCAAAGGCCACTGCGGATTACATTGATGTCTGGAGCTGAAGCTGGAGTGGCAGATCCCATAAGATTCTTATAATATGAAATGAATTCATTTATAATTCCCTCTCCATCTGTAATTTTTTCCCCCAAGTTATTGTAGAGAACCAGAACTCTATTCTGGTGCATGTTTGATTTGATGATGGAATGAAAAAACCTAGTGTTTCTATCTCCTTGAATACTCCAGGCTATTCTTGATTTTTGATGAAAAAAAGAAAGTTCACAATCTAATAGCTTGTTATAAGATGAGACAAGGCTTCTTTCTTGACTAATGAGTGCATCATTAAAGGGGTCAGATTGAAGCTTCTTTTGAATTTCCTCCAATGCCAGTTTTGCTCTTTGGACCTGTTCGCTAATGTTGTGGAAATGTCTTTAATTTGTTTAGCTCCTTCAAAGATCCTTTCAGCTGTTTCAGTTTAGAGAAGTCTGAGAACATTTTGCAGCCATCAACATAGGACCCCCATATAGCTAAAACTGTAGGCAAGAAATCATCATGCTTTGTCCACATTTTGAAGAATTTAAAAGGCTTTTTCCCCTGAATATTATCTGCATAGATTGAAACAAGGGCGGGAGAATGGTCAGAAAAACTAGGGAGCATATACTCAACATGACTTGAGTTAACCAGATTGATCCATTGGTCATTGACTAGGGCTCTGTCTAATCTACTCCACACTCTAGTGATTGTATCTTGCTTGTTGTTCCATGTATAGAAACAACCAATGGTTTTGAGGTAGGAGAGCTGACAGTCATCAATAAACTCATTGAAGTCTCTTGTATCAGCTTCAGTTAACACAGCACACCCCAATTTTTCCTCATTGTTGATCATAGTATTGAAATCTCCACTAATGAGCCATGGAATATTTCCAGAAGTTTGTTGAATGAGGCCTAATTCATTCCACAGATCTTTCCTAGATTCAGAGGAATTGTATCCATAGATTGATGAAATGATACAATTGAGACTATTGGCCTTCGTGTTTTGATGATGTTTTTTTTTTTTTGGTCAATGAAAAAATGTATTCATTATACCAAGTATGGAAATATTAACAGTACATCAGTGTCACTCTCTGACATCAAGAAGTCTGGTAGAAAAAACCCAGACTTAACAATCTATAAGCTCTCTATATAGTCCCTAACATGATTTGGGATGTTATCATTCAAAATTTTTGCATAAATTGTAATCTTTACTACACGAAAAAGCTCATCAGGGTCTCTAGCTTTGTGCTGAAATAATCTGAAATTCCTCTCCTGCCATATTAGATAAACAGCTGCCGACAAAGCCATCCTTTTCAATTTTTTCTTAAATCCAATCCCTTTTAGATTACCATACCATGCTGTTAATTGATTCCACTTGCAAGTTTTCCATTTATAGCCAAGCCACTCCATGATCTTATTCCAAACAGTTGCAGAGTATCGGCATTCAAAGTAGAGGTGCTCACAGGTTTCCATGTGATTGGAGCATAGAACACACTGACTGGAACTTAATATCCTCATTTTACACAGTCTATTTTGTGTTAACAGCCTGGAAAGAGAGGCTAACCACAATATAAAGGAGTGCTTAGGATAATGCCATCCTCCCCAAATAGTTTCAGACAGTGTTGTAGGAGGAGCTTGCTGATTTATCTTCCTGTAAACTGAAGAGATACTAACTGAATCATTGACACAGCATCCAACAATAGCATTTAGAAGATTATCAACATTTCCAAATTTTTCTATCAACAAATCCCTCACTTTTAGTAGTTGCTTCCACATCCATGAATCATTATCCTTTAGATGAACTTGCCAAATGTTATTTTGCCTTAGATAGTTTCCATGCACCCATTTGATCCAAAGTATGTCTTTTTTGAGATGAATCAGCCATAGAAGTTTAGCAGCAGAAGCATAATTCCATACCTTTGCGGAAAAAACTCCAAGTCCTCCATGCTCCAGATCCTGGCAGATAGAAGACCAAGATACCAGGTGAATTTTATGCCCCCATAGGAATTCAGCACACATACTATCAATTTTCTCAAGCACTTTGATTGGCAAAATGTAATTACTTGTCCAGAAAATCTGAATTCCTAGAATAGCTGACTTTATCAATTGCAATCTGCCTGCGTAGGACAGAGTTCTTCTATTTTTCCAGTTTTGAAACTGTTCTGATATCTTATTTATTAGTGGAGAGCAATCCAGCCATGAGAGCCTCTTTGAGATAAGAGGAACCCCCAAATATCTTATAGGGAGAACACCTTCTGGGAAGTTGAGATAGGAACTTATCTGAGCTTTCAAATCATCATCAATACCACTCATATATAATGAGCATTTGGCAGAGTTTGGTTCCAGACCAGAGACTTGGCTGAATTCCTTAAGACAGTCATTTAATCTTGAAATTGAATTCATGTCAGCCTTGCAAAATAACAGGAGGTCATCTGCAAATAGTAGATGAGTAATCTTCATTCTTGAGCATTTGGGATGAAATCTGAATAACCTGTCTTCTTTAAGAAAGTCCAGTTTCCTTGATAAATACTCCATTCCAATTACAAACAGGTAGGGAGATAATGGATCTCCTTGTCTAAGTCCTCTTGCACCTTGGAAATATCCATGTAATGTACCATTGATTGACAATGAGTACTTGGGAGTTGAGATGCATTCCATGATCCATTTAATTACAATTTCAGGAAATCCCAGTCCTGTCAACATGTGTCTTATGAACTCCCAATTAATGGTGTCAAATGCCTTTCTTAAGTCAATATTTAGAATAGCTCTTGGAGATGTGTTTTTCCTGTTATAGTGCTTGATGAGCTCATGAGCTAGGAGAATATTGCTAGAGATAAGTCTCCCCTTGACAAAAGCACTTTGTGCATCATTAACCAAGTATCCCATGACCTTTTGAATTCTGCCAGCTATGATTTTTGATATTATCTTGTACACACAGTTGCAGCAAGCAATTGGTCTGAATTCATTAGCTGATGTGGGGTTAAGAACTTTTGGTATCAAGGTGATGGATGTAGTATTAAATGTACCAAGCAACTTTCCTGTTCTGAAAAATTCCTCTACTGCTGCATATAAATCCTCACCAATGACATTCCAAGAAGCTTTGTAAAAGAGAGCACCAAATCCATCAGGACCAGGACTCTTGTCATTTGACATTGAGAAAACTGCTTCCTTAATTTCCTGTCTTGATACAGGCAGACCAAGCATGGATTTTTGATCAGATGTGAGCAGAGGACCATTGTTAATCACCTCAGTGTCTGGTACAGAAGTTAGAACTGAAGTACCCAGAATATTTTTGTAGAATTCTAAGAATTCTTCAGTGATCTCTGATTTATCTGTGATTCTGATACCATTTCTGTCATATATAGAAAGAATTCTGTTATGATGTCTTTTCTTTTTCATAATAGAGTGAAAAAATTGAGAACTTTTATCCCCATGTAATCCCCATTTAATATTTGCTCTCTGCCTGTAGAAAGATGTTTCACAGTCCAAGAGTCTGACATATTTGTTTAAACAGTCTTTTTCCTTGGATATCAGAGCTGGGTTGAAAAGATCTTCATTGAGCAATCCTTGAATGTTAGCTAACTCACTTTTGGCTCTAGCCACTTGCTCACTTATATTCATGAAATGTTTCTTATTTAACTCCTTTAATGCAGGCTTAAGCCTTTTGAGCTTAGTGTGAAACTTGTACATCTCATAGCCATATAATTCTTGATCCCATACTGATCTGATTGTTGAAATGAACTCTGAATGCTTAGTCCACATGTTGAAAAATCTGAAAGGCCTTTTTCCCTCTATCTCATCATCTTCAATTGTTAATAGGGCAGGAGAGTGGTCAGAACAACTAGGGTTGAGAAATTCCACCTGACTGGATGTAAAATTGAGGATCCATTCATCATTTACCAAGCATCTGTCCAGTCTAGACCATATTCTTGTATCAGCTTCTTGCTTATTGCACCATGTGAAGAAATAGCCTACAGATCTAATGTGAGTTAGTTGACCTGAACTGATAAAGTTCTGAAAATCCTCAGTATCAGCTTGAGAAATTGGTGCACCTCCTATCTTTTCATCACTACTAACAATAGTATTGAAGTCCCCTCCAACCACCCAGGGGCAGTTGACATATTGCTTATATGCTAATAAATCATTCCAAAGGGTCGTTCTGGCTTCCATTTGATTATGAGCATATACTATGAGCATATTCCATTTGATGATGTTTAATAAACAATTTATCACTAATGTTGTTTTGTCTAGTGTTTGTGTTTTTATATTTATTCTAGACAAACAACGAGTTGGAGGATAGATGGAATAGAGCTTCAACGATCATATCCAATGGAGGTTGGTGGAATAGTAGGTGAAGCTTATGCAATTCAAGTTCAAGATCCAAGTTCAGCTTCATCCGCAAGTGTACCAAGTCGAGCTTATTGAAGATCAAGATCTAGCTTGGGTAACTTAGTTATATACATTTATATACATGCATGGTTTTTGTTTTTCATGTTTATAATATGAAATCACATATTTCATATTTACTATTGTGTTTTTCGAAAACATTGCATAGAATATGCAATTTTGTGAAAATTCTATATTCTTAGTTTTTGGACTTAACAATAATCATATACATATTTTATTAAGTCTACAAAATCATTGTGTAAAGTTTCAAAACATGGTTTAGCCTAAATGTCAAAATTCATATGTTTACATTTTTGTGTTTTGGACTATTTTGCAAAATGATGATATTTTTCATTTGGGAAGTTCTTTTTAGAAACCAGTCATTGTAGCATGTTTATTATCATGTCTACAATCATTCCCCAAAGTTTTACATTTTTTGGAATTTATTTGATATTTTTAAACAGTGTTTTAAAATTAGAAAAACTGTTTTCAGAACTTCATTTTCTTGTATCAGTCCTCGGTCGACCACATCGGTCGACCGCACCTGTGTTTTTTCGTCAGTGGACAGCAGAGAGTTTGCCGATCGACCGCCGCGGTTGACTGAGAGCTCGAAATTTCCATCGGTCGACCGCACCGGTCGACCGAAGAAGTCTCTGCTCGTTTTCTCAGGTTGGGATCTGGATCGCGGTCGACCGCGAATTTTTTCGTCGACCGCCACTCAATCAGATTCTTTCCAACGACTATTTTTGTTACCGTTGGCTGGGGTTTTTCTTGTCATTTGTTTGGGGTTTTTGGCTGAGGTTTTGGGAGGCTATAAATACCCCCATTGATCTCAGTTCTAACACAGCTAAGAAGGTTTTAAATAAGTTTTTAAACAAGAGTTTAAGTGTGGTTTTACTGGTTGTTTTAAGTTTGGGTTTTGTTTACAAAGGAGGAAGCTTCACTGCAGATTGAGGGATTCTTTCTCAATCTTCTTCATCATCTTCTTTGTGTTTTAGAGAAGTTTTCTAACTCTTTTCTCTAGTAATTTTTGATTTTCATATTCTTATTGCTAGTTTGCTATTTGAGTTAGATTTGATTTTACTCATTGTTACACACACCCACTTGAGCTTATTGTATTTGCATTCATAATATACTTAGGGTTGTGAGAGTTGTAACATTGAGTGTGAGCTTTCATTGTGGTCTCATCCATAGTAGAGAACAAACAATTGTTGTATTGAGCCTAATTGTGAGATCACTTTGTTATACACTTGTACACCGAGAGGAGTGTGTGGTGAGAGTCGGGGATCGTTCCAAGAGGAGTGGCGTCGGTTGACGAGCCTAGGGAGAGGTTGTAACCGAGCACTTGAGCGAGACACGGCTAGGTCCAACACTTGTGAGGGTGTAGAGTATGATTGCAAGAGTGTCGATTGTAAAGTTTTTGGTTAGCTAGAAAACCGAGTGTGAGGTGTAAACGTTATTCGGGTGAACGTAGAAAACCCGGTTGTGATAGTGGATTTCTCCCCGGGAGTGGGGAGCAGAGACGTAGGACGGAAGGTCCGAACTCCGTGATCATTTGATTGTGTTTGAGTGTGCTTTGGCGTTTATTCTTATTTGTGCTCATTGTTCATTTCGCCATTGTCTTATTATTTTATATCATCCACTATCTTGTTTCATATTGTTTACCCTTGTGTTAGTTTATATATCCTTGCATATATATTTTGTCATATAGGATATATCTCATTGTTTACATTGCTTATCCTAGCTTATATATCTTGTGGTATTTCATACTTGCTAGGATAACTTATTAATTAATTTTAATTGGCATTTAATCAAATTAGATTAGCATAAGACCCTAATCACCCCCCCTCTAGGGTCTAACAGAGACTACCATCAAGAGCTTTGACATTACATGTAATTTGTTGAGGTGATGATTTGATAATATGAACTTCGAGAAAGCTGGGGTCCCATAGTGATATAATTCTGGCTTTTTCAGTGTAGCTAGCATTTGAGCACCAGTCCTAATTATTTGCTATCTTTTTAGCTATATCTGGAACTTTTGTATCTTTGATTTTTGTTTCAAGAAGGGACATGAAGGAGATATTATACTGCATCATATGGTTCCTAACCATATGTTGTTTAGGGGGCTTGTTTAGTCCCCTATTATTCCAAAAGAAAAAATTCATGATGACTTCCCCCCTCTATCAATAGTAGAAGGGTCTATTCCACTAGCTTCATTTACCAAAGGAGAGAAAGAATTGGTAATAGGTTGATTTCTCATCATATTAATGTTCCTCACCTGAGATAGGGGGCAACTACTTGCGAGAAATTTGCTCTGGCATTAGATTGACCGTGCACAACATGCACAGAACAGTGCCCACCAGAGTTCCAGAAAAAGCCTGGACTATGCTCCACTGGCCTCTCTTGAACAACCTGATATGTACTTAGAGTATCTGAACTGACAGTAATCCCTGAATCCTTTTCCAGCACCTCTTGAACATTATGTACAACTTGTTCTTGAGCAACCTGCTTCTCTGTTTCTCCTGCTTTCCTATCATTTGTAACTTGACTTGCTACTATATTTGGCTTTGGCATCCACCTCTGAACCATAGGTTTCTTTCTGCAATTTAGTAGATCATGCCCAACCTGTTTACAGTGTTCACACCATCTTGGTTTTAATTCATATACTATCTTCTGATTAAATTTCCTGCCATTTGGACCATTTATAACAATTTGATCAGGAAGAGAGGTGGGTAATTTAACTTCAACTAATACCCTTGCATAGACCAATCTTTGTCTATTTGCAGTAAGTTTATCAGTGGCTATAGGTCTTCCAATGAGGCTTGAAATTTTACTAATCCCTTTTTCATTCCATAGGTTTAGTTTTAGTGCAGGTAGCTGTATCCACATAGGGTAAATACACTCATCCATTTTTTCCAAAATCCTCATTCAGTGATCAAACTTTTAATAAGAGTGGTCTGGAGCCAAAAAACCAAGGGCCTCTTGTGAGAATTTCATTCATTTCCTCTTTATTATTGAATTTGAAAAGAAAAACACCTACTCTCAAAAGGCATATTTCAGGATTAGCAATATGAGACCAAATTTTCCTAACAAAATTTTCCATGGCTTTAAATCTAACATTTATCCCAATCACTTGACCAACAAGAGAAAATTTCCACATTGATGCACCCTCATTCCATTCCTCTTCATCAAAAGTAACTGTATCATTCATTTTAGGGGGAATAAAATTCAGCTCTAAACCACTACCAGATAATCTATTGTCTGAAAACAGACTAATCCAGCTCCTCTTTTGATTTTGATCTGAAGGATTATCAACTATTTTTGATCCCTCAAGAGTAGATGTAGGAACTCCTTTTTCCAGGATCACAACATCTGGATTAGAATTATCAACAAAGATCAATGTAACAGTAGCAGAATCAGGCTTCGATTTAGAAGTCGATGGATCAGTGTCCAGATCTCTTAAAGAAACATGAGGTTGATGTACAGAATGAGAGGAATCAGGAGAATCCATCTCAGACTCAACATCATCAGCCCAGGACACTCTCTTAGAACCATTAAGGGAGAGAGGAGACTTACTAAGTTGTCTAATCTGAACTCCGATCATCTGAGGAGTTGAAGGAATAGTAGTGGAATCAAGGATATCAACCATGGATCTCTTCTTCTTTTCCCCTTTAGGGCCAGTAGAACCCATTATAGATTGAGAATCTTCATCATCTTCAGCAAAAACTTCATCGAAATGATCTCCAGAGGCAGCCAAACTGGAATTTGCAGCTCTAAGACTAATGTTAAAGATTTTTTTCCCACTATTCTTCTTCTTCTTCGCCATTGAGATCTCAGCGGAGGTGCATGTTAGCAAGAGAGAAATCTCCCGCTAAAGTGCACCTACAGACCGCTCCTTTCTTTCCTCTTTACACCTAAATAAGTCTTCCCAGCTTCCTTTTCGTAACAAAGAAGTCCTCAAATTTTACTATTCTCTTCTAAGAAGTCCTCAATTTTTGTTTGTGTTTTTTTTTTGACAATGAAGCCCTTAGCTCTTACTTATCTTTTCTTAGAAGCATCTATGTCTTCTTGTTAATTTAACGGTTGTGTTGTAGAATAAGAAAGTTGGGGGCCTCTTAGAAGAGACGGGGTGTGTAGAACTCTAAGGGTATATATGTTTGTATTTCATTAGGGTAGGGGAAGTTAAGGAAATATAAGGGAGAGAAGGAAAGGGAATGTAAGGGGAATTGCCTTCCCCTAGGTTTCACATGCATTTTGGAGGGAACAAATTCCTATGGATTCTAGGGTTATTAAAGGGAATGAAGGGGGACATTTTTACTCTTAAAAGCTTTCGAAACGGGGTGAATAAGTTCCCCTACCTTCCCTTCTCTCCTATTCCTCTCTATCCAAACAGGCCCATTGATCGGTTTTGTTATCAAAAAAATAAAGTTAAGTGCGTATTAGAAGAGATAAATAAAAATAAGGTCTTTATTGTTAAAAACAGTATGTTGAGGGTTTCTTAGAATACAGGATTAAAAATGTAGGGGCTCATTAGACTATCTCGTCGGCCTTCTTATCTTGTAATTATGGAATAAGAAAAGTGGGGGAAAAAATTTCTGCCATCTTTTATATCTAGCTAGACTAGGTGAATACAAAAATGAAACAGTACAACAAGTGGACTGAGTCATCACGTTCAAGTGCTGAATAGCTGCTAACCTCAATCTTTTCCACCTAGATCTTAAATTTCTAAAAATAAAACAAGAGTCAAGCCAAGTTTTTCAATTACTTTCATATTCTACTGCCTCAAGATGATAAGACACTGTTTTTCTAGATTGTAGAAAAGATGCCTGCTTTCTTCCTTAATATAAAAATCCATCAACAAATAATATTATACTTTATATAATAGAGATCTTGTGAAAGTTAAAGAGCGAACAGAGCTAGAAACCAATAATTTAAAGGATACGGATCTTAGGATGATCTATGTGTCTACATGTTATCACGCTAGAGATGTTGACTAATCAGTTATATTATAACTTAATTAATAAACCAAACAATCCCTACTCTTAATCTAATACTTAGCTGTAAACAAGTCTAGATGCCAACTAATATTCTCCTTTTAAAATTACGGGTAACTGCTTGTGACAATCCCTTTTCATACTTCGTACCAATAATTACATAGATTAATAGATTAAATAAACACTTTAATTAGTGGGCAGTGAGTGAGTACTTGAAAATTTAGGCTTTGTGGCCACCTCATTATAAGACAAGTGTGCATGAAACAAGTTTTGAGCTCCACTATAGGTTTTCTTAAAGTCATGCAAGCAAGAGCAAGAAAAGGCCCACTTGGATCTTATCAAAGATTATGCGAGTTAAAATAACGAAGTTCTTTCGCGTATCTATATCATATAATAATCTTTAGCTATAAGTTTCTTTCTCAGAAGTCATAATTTTCTACTTTAGGTAATATTCTACACACAACTTTCATGCAAGCCCTTGTAAAATTTTAAAAATAGAAGATATAGAAGTGCTAAGAAAGCGAAAGTCATTTAATTAGACAGTTACTGTTATGAGATGAGTTAATTATCATCGTTTAATTATCATCAAAATTGAGTTAACTGGACAATATATGGAGCAGAAGCGCACTAAACGAGTCATTGGTAGATCCGTGGGCCGTAATCTATAATAAAAGAAACATCTGAATGAAAATATGTTTATACATTAACGGCCATGTGATGATATGAGCTAAGCATGCTATTTATAGACCATCATTGTTATTAGGACCGGGTTCATCGATAAAGCATTGATCACAGACTCAGGTCACTTAGATTTATTGCAAAAATACAAACCAAAATAAACAAAGCCATATTTGGTTCTTCTTTTTTTTTAATTAATAAGCTAATCGTTCCTTTAGTTAGATTTACGGCCAATAATATTATCATATTACAAATTACGAATAAGTATAAAGCAAAGAGCGATCAATTGATAGTCCGTCTTAGAACTAAAATGGGTGATTTTTTTTTTTTCTGTTAGATTAATTTTTTAGGGACAGATGAAGCAGTCAGTGAGAAAGAAATTAAACGAGCAAAGTCCGAAGATGGGTCTGTTTGCTAAATCTCTAATAATTAATGTTCACTCTCGAAGGTTATTCTCGATCAATATTCCGCATTAGCCCCAGTGCCTTGTATTTTTCAAGGCACAAAATACAAAAGTAATCCTGAATAAATTTACTTCTATGGAACCTAGAGCTAGCTAATAATTAAAACAAAACAAATCAGCCACATGCACATCATCATCATCATCATTAACCTCATATTATGATTTTTATCTTAAAAAAAAAGAAATGTACAGGAGCCCACTGAATAATCCTCATCATGAGGCGATCGATCGAAATCAAACACGAATTAATCATAGCCCAGCGGGCGCCAAGCTAAGCTTCAGGTCCAACCCGATCCCGTCCGCACCCGTATCCGCCCACCCGCGCAACCCGCTCCCCGCCTCCTCCTCGGCGGAGCCGCCTCCTCGCGAACCCGAGCGCGGCGGGGCCCACGCCGCGTCCGGCACGTGGGGAACCCGGGCGCCGCCGCAGACCCGGAAAGTAACCAGTTCGTTCGTCTTGGCCACCGCGGAGGCGGGGGTGCGGTGAGGCGTTGGCTGATAAGCGGACCATGGGTGTTCGCGGATAAGCATACGGCGGTGAGCGGAAGCCGGCGCGGTCCTGCTGGAGCTGCTCGGCCCGCTTTCTAGCTGCTGTGCGGCTGCGCTTTGTGGGCGTTTCTGTCGATGGCCGCCGAGGCGCTGCGATTTTGCAACTCGCGCAGCAGTTACTTGGCACTACCGTACTTGCGGCCGTCCGGCCGAAGCGTTTCTTCGTGTGCGCCGGGAGGACGACGCAGGAGTCGGAGGGCGCCGTCGTCTCGGACACGTGGAAGCGAGAGCTTCAGGCGGGTGGCTTGCGTTTTTTGTCCTTGCGTCCGCCATTGGTCCCGGAATTTTGTTGTCGTTGTTGTTGTTGCTGGCTTGTTGTTGTGGCGAGAGTGGCCTGCATGTGGGTGGAGGGGAGGTAGGGTGTATATATATACAAAAAAGAGTGGGGGATTATATATTATAATGTGGGGAAATGTAAAAGGGTAGTTTTGGCAAACATTAAAGATATTTTCGTTTTGGATTTTTAAATGTTTTCGAGGAACATCAACTGTTCACTCTTTCTTAATCACAAACGTTTATTGCTTAATTAGCAGGTGATTGCATAGATTAGGATGAACATTAGTGGAGGGGAGGCCGGATCTTTCACCATCTTCTTGTTAATTTTGGCTCAAATCTTCTGGTTTCCACCGTGTAATTAAGGTTCTGTTTTATCAAGGCAGAACCGTGTAAGGTTAGTTTGGGGAACTCCTCAAAACTAAGTCGAGATTAGTCCTGACTCAGTTTTGCACTGAATAGGTTCTGTTTTAATCAACGCTGTGGTGTATCAAAACAAGATTATTTCAGCTAATTAAGAAGATCATTTAAGAAATTAAAATAAAGTTGTTCTTGAGATGGGACCAAGATTATTTCAGCTGATTCCCCATTTGGGAGGTTGCGAAAGAATATTTCTTGTTCAACTTCATATATATTTTCTTTTGTCAAATCACGAATTTTGTACCTTAAAATAGATTTAGAAAAAACATTCAGTGACATGCTCTTGAGTTCAAAAACTTTATATTGTTTATTGGTTTCTGTGTTGAGTGCTTTACTCATGTTAGGTATTCCTTTGTTTAAGTTTGGGTTTGACAGAATAATACAGGAGTTCAACATAATAATTACTAGGATTATGAATCATTCGTGAGTGGGTGGCTGCCAATTTGCTTCACATCTATTAGTCTGAGCGTCGCAGTGAAGCCATGTGGGAAGTACTGAGTTCTTTGTTGAGTTTAGTTTAGTTAATCAAGGTAGAGTGGGGTGCAGAGGAGAAATTTATTTGTTTAATCAAGGTCCCCTTCTAGGAGAAAATTTGTAAACTAGGATTGTCCCCTTATACTTGATATCAATCCTAGAAATTTGTGTTGTTCGAAAAAAAAAATCCTAGAAATTTGTGTGATTAAAATGGTTTTTTGTCAGAATTTTTTGACAGATTCGATCTGTTAAAAAAATGGAGAATGAATAAATGTTAGGATTTGCTTTAACGTTTCCGAAAATTTATAGGAAATCCTCTCTTTTGAATAGATTCATATTCTTTCCACTACCAAAAGTAGTAGAGTACTATTTTTTATTATTATCAAAACTGCTAATTTATTTATTAGAAAACAATGTAATAAAAGTAGCAATTTCTACTGTTAATCTTATATTGTTGATTTATTAAGTGAATGGTGGGGAAAAACAGGAATGAATACAAGTAATATCTGTAGTACAAAAGTTTAATCACCTTTAACTCTTAGCTAAGACTCTAAACTTGTATGTTTGGTGCCATTGAAAATGCTAGCTAGGTAGATATGGTAAGAAACTTGAATGATGGTGTGGATACTACTTTTAACTAATCATCTTTTTTGGGCATGACTCCTTCAAAATAATTATGATGTGCTATGATTAGGGGTTTACTGATTAAGGTCCCGGCAATTTTGATATATGCATGCTTTGTTTCCTTATTTATGGTGGTTGAGGTGACTATTTTAGATGGATTCCCTTCACTATGAAAAAAATAGTAGATAGACTTTTTTTTATCAATGAAAAAGTTTTCTATTCATTTCCCAATATGTAATAGTAATGAACATCAAAACACCAGAATTATCTGGTGATCACACTATAGCTAACTACAAACTCTTAGAAATGCCTATCTACAATCTCTCAAGTATATTCTTCATATTAACAGGTATATTATCATTTAAAACCTTAGAGTATATCAAAAACTTCACCATCCTGAAAATTTGCTCTGATCCCCGAGATTTCCCTTGAAAGATTCTCATGTTTCTCTCTTGTCAGATCATATAGACTGAAACTGAGAACGCCATTCTTTTTAGCTGTTGTTTGAAGTCACCCCCTTTGAGATTGAAGGAATACCAATTAATAAGTTGATCCCAGTTGCATGATCTCCATGAAAAATCCAACCAGCTCATCACATTGTTCCAAATGTCTGCTGACATTTGACACTCAAAGAATAAGTGTTTGCAAGTCTCCAGTTGAAAATTTAAGAATAAAACACATTTGTTTGAGTCTATAAGCCCCATGCGACATAATCTATCTTGGGTAATTAACAACCTGGAGTGGAAAGCCAGCCAAAGAATAAACGAGTGCTTAGGATAGTGTAATTCCCTCCAAACTGTTCTAGACCAAGGAACAGAGGGAATAGGTTGATTGAGAGCATTATAAATCAACGAAATTTGAATTTGCCCTCTCGTGCAACATGCACCAACAATGTCTTAAAAGTTTGTAATGTTTCCAAACCTGACCAACATCAAGTCCCTCACCTTGAGGAGTTGTTTCCACATCCATGAATCACTCACCTTATGTTGAACCTGCCAGACATCTGAATTTTGTAAGTAATTCTCATGAATCCATTTTATCCAAAGGAGGTCTTTTTTGAGATGAATTAACCACATATCTTTATTGCACCTGCATAATTCTAATCTTTAGCAGAAAAGGCTCCAAGCCCACCCTTATTCTTATTCTTATAAACAACATTCCATGTGACAAGATGAAATTTCCCTTCCCACAGAAAAGCTGAACATAACCTGTTAATTTTCTCTAAAACATTGATTGGAAGAATGTAATTACTTGTCCAAAAATTTTGAATGCCCAGAATGACTGATTTAATCAGTTGGAGTCGTCCTGCATAAGATAAGCATCTTCTCTGTTGCCTGCTTTGAAATTGTCCAGAAATCCTATTGATTAGAGAAGAGCATTCCAGGTAGGTAAGTCTCTTTGTAATCAAAGGCACACCCAAATAGCGCATTGGCAATATTGAGCATTTTTTTGGATTTGCTTCCAGGCCTGAAACCCGAGTAAACTCTTGAAAGCATATATTTAGTCTTGAAATTGAGCCCATGTCAGTCATACCAAACAGAAATAGATCATCAGCAAAAATTAGGTGCGTTATGTTCAACTTGGAGCATTTAGGATGAAATTTATACACCCTATCATCCTTTAATAAGCATAGCCTCCTTGATAGATACTCCATTTCAATTACAAAAAGATATGAAGAAAGGGGATCACCTTGTCTCAAGCCTCTAGCACCATGAAAGTATCCATGTAAAGCCCCATTGAGTGAAAGTAGAGAGACTTCTACTCTACCACAACTGTTAATTTATTTAATAGTTAGCTATAATTTGTCTTTGGCTATAAATTAGGAAATGGTTGCAAATCATGAAGGTATTAATTGTGAATGTTGGATTTGAAATGAATCATGATCAATATTAGACAAATTAATGCTTGTGACTAATATAGTGGTTGTTCCACTACTGTTATTGCAGTGGAGAAGATTCAAATTCATTTTAGATATGAGTCATGTTTCCCATCTAACACTCTACATCTCTGATTCCCATAGGCTAAGCTACTAATAGTTCTCTAAAGTTGTGGGATATTAATTAGTTGTAAGGTTTAATAATATGACAATCTTTTGTTTCATGACATTGTCGGCCCCTTTCTTTTTGTTCTCTCCTACAATGATGAAGGACTGCCTTCTAAAATGGAAAACCAAATGTCTTAGGGCGTCACTATTGTGGGTAAAGGATTTGATGAATGGATTGGAAGATGGGAAACAAATGGTAAAGGAAACAATGAGGGAGTTTGGACTGACTTACATACGAAAACCTCAAGTACTAGGATCATTATAGTTTTGACTTCAATTTAAGTTCCTTAATTTGATAGAAGTTGAAGCTACAATAGAATTTTAAGGTTTTGAATTATTATTACTTTTGAGTAATAGAATATGGAAAAAGGTTTTTGTTGGGTGCAGAGTCACGCCCTCACGCCGCGGAAGCGATATTACCCGAGAGAAAGCACTGACTTTTTGTTTTCACAAAAGCCTAAGCCAGCCTCTATGTTCTTGTTTCACGAAGAAAACAAGAACATAAGTGAAATATCTCAACAAAGTGAGATATACACTCTTCCTCTCATCAGTTCTAGGACTGAATTGTCGAGGGAACCTGATGTAGAACACACAACAGACATGTTTATGTCAAAGTGGGACAGTCGCAAGCCCAAATGCGGGCCTGGTCGAAGAAAATAACATGGTCAAAGTGGGACAGTCGCAAGCCCAAATGCGGGCCTGGTCGAAGAAAATAACATGATTCGAAGAAACGGCCGTAACTTTCAAACCGTACGTCGGAATTGGACGAATTATATATGAAAATCGACTATCTCGACGAGACGGATCCATCCAAACCTACCCCTTTGGGTTTGGTTTGCGTTCTCAGATTCGCCAAATTCCTTACGGTTTGAGAGATAATTACAATTTTGTCTGTTTTTACTATTTTTAGTAATAATTTAGGAGTCTGTTTTGTTTAGGAAACAAATCCGATTTGATCTCAGATTTGACCGGTGGACTTTCCTATTCATAAGGAGTCTTTTTAGGAGTTTTAATGTTTTAGGAATTCTTTACCATTTTTGGTAAGTTGAGAGTCCTTGTAGGAATTAGAGTCCTTGTAGGAGTCTTGTTTCTTTTTCTATTTAAGAAGAGTCTTGTAAGCCCTAGAGGCATAACTTTTGATTAATAAAATTTTGTTTTTCCTCAATATTTCTTCGTGGATTCGAAGCTCTTCGTGGATTCGAAGATCGTTCTTTGTGGATTCAGAGAACACCCTTGGTGGATTCCGAGGTTACAACTTCCGCGCTGCGTCAATTGGTATCAGAGACTTGTTCCTCCGATCCGATGGCAGGTGATGAAGCCCCTATCTCTTGAATTGAGTTCGACATGCTAAAAGCCGATGTCAATCAGATGAAGACTGTCATGGAGCGAATAGCAGCGGTAGTAGAGCGTCTGGAGATTGCAGGAGATCGAAATCGCGTTGATGGTCGCCAACGACGTGAACCGACTCCGTATGAAGATTCCGACAGCGAGGAAGATCACTATGCACCCCCACGCCGCGGTGTTTATCGCAGAGACCGACGACAAAGGGATAATTATGACGCTGGAGGTTTCAAGATGAAGATGGATCTGCCATCTTTCAACGGGCAACTGCATATTGAAGAGTTCCTCGACTGGATTGCAGAAGTAGAGAGGTTCTTTGAGTATATGGAGATCCCTGAAGAACGTAAGGTTAAATTGGTGGCCTACAGACTCAAAGGTGGAGCTTCGGCTTGGTGGGAGTCTGTTTGTCTGAATCGATCTCGTCAAGGAAAGCCGAAGGTCGATAGGTGGGAAAAGATGAAGAAGCTACTGAGAGCCCGTTTCTTACCAAGTGATTATGAACAAGTTTTATTTGGGCAGTATCAGAATTGTAGGCAAGGTGGAAGAACCGTGGATGAGTATACGCAGGAGTTCTATCGACTGTCATCCCACAATAATTTACACGAGAGCGAGGCACAATAGATGTCTCGATACATTGGGGGATTAAGGATAGCGATTCAGGATCGTGTATCTTTGCAGCAGACCTATACATTGGCAGACACGGTTAGCCTAGCTGAGAAGGTGGATTAAGGATAGCGATTCAGGATCGTGTATCTTTGCAGCAGACCTATACATTGGCAGACATGGTTAGCCTAGCCGAGAAGGTGGAGCGACAGCTTGGACGAAATAGTAAAGGATCGTGGGCAGCTTCTGACGGTTCGCGCACGAACTTTAATCGTGGTGGGAATAAACAGTCTCAAACTGTTCCTGATCAAGATTCTACGACAGAGAAGGGCAAGGGGCCAGCAACAACCGCAGCAAAGAAGCCTACTCCAGCGAACCCTTATGTCAAACCTGACCCGATCAAGTGTTATAGATGCGGACAGCCTGGTCATCGTTCCAATCAGTGCCCTAAAAGAGGTACTGTGAACATGGTGGATCATGAAGATGAGGATACAGACCGAGACGATGTTGAGACTATGATGATGGGTTGGATGGTGATGATGGGGAACAACTCTCATGTGTTGTGCGGCGACTATTGTTGGCTCCAAAGGCAGAAGAACCACCACAGAGGCATAATATCTTTCGAACGAGATGTACGGTGCAACAGAAGATCTGCGATGTCATCATTGATAGTGGGAGCAGCGAAAATATTGTATCTCGGCGCATGGTGGAGAAGTTAGGGCTGAAGACGGAAAAGCATCCCGCTCCTTACAAGATCGGCTGGATTCGCAAGGGTAATGACGTACAGGTTGATGAAGTGTGTCGGGTATCCTTTTCTATTGGTCGAACTTATGTGGATGAGGCATTATGCGATGTAGTAGAGATGGATGCATGTCATATGTTGTTAGGCAGACCTTGGCAGTTTGATGTTGATGCCACGCATAGAGGGAAAAATAACGTCTACATCTTTAAGAAGGATGGTCGCCGAATTGTGCTCAAGCCTCTAACCGAGAAGGGACCTGTCAAAACCATTGTGGCTGAAAAGAAGAATTTCTTGGTCGTTGACAATGAAGACTTTATGAAAGATGTGAAGCAATCTGATGAGATTTATGCCCTTGTAGTTTCAGGAAAAGAGGAGTCGGCCACTGTTGAAACTCCACATGAAGTACAGACCCTCTTACAACAGTTTGATGCAGTTATGCCTGATGATCTTCCTTCTGAATTACCCATGCTTAGGGACGTTCAACATCAGATCGACCTTATCCCTGGATCCCGACTACCAAATCTGCCACACTATAGGATGAGTCCGAAGGAAGGAGAGATTTTGCAGAAGCAGGTGGATGATCTCATCCAGAAGGGCCTTATACGACCTAGCATGAGTCCGTGTGCAGTGCCAGCACTACTAGTCCCAAAGAAGAACGGAGAGTGGCGTATGTGTGTGGACAGTAGGGCTATCAACAAGATTACGGTGAAGTACAGATTTCCTATTCCACGCTTGGAAGACATGCTAGACATGTTATCTGGTTCAAAGGTGTTCTCCAAGATAGATCTCAAGAGCGGCTATCATCAGATTCGGATTAGGGAAGGTGATGAGTGGAAGACTGCTTTCAAGACAAAAGAAGGCCTGTACGAGTGGTTAGTCATGCCTTTTGGTCTTTCTAATGCCCCTAGCACTTTCATGCGATTAATGAATCAGGTATTAAAACCCTTTATCGGCAAGTTCGTCGTAGTTTACTTTGATGATATCCTGATTTATAGCCAGAGTGGGGCTGCACATCTGGACCACTTGAGGGAGGTACTAACAGTTTTGCAGGAGAATAAGTTGTACATTAATTTGAAGAAGTGCAACTTCATGACCAGTAGCCTCGTGTTTCTAGGCTTTGTTGTTAGTGCAGAGGGTATTCATGTTGATGAAGAGAAGGTTCGTGCTATTAGAGATTGGCCTACCCCGAAGACTGTCAGCGAAGTTCGTAGTTTTCATGGCCTAGCAACATTCTATAGGAGGTTTGTAAGAAATTTCAGCAGCATTGTAGCACCTATAACTGAATGCATGAAGAAAGGAAAGTTCAATTGGGGGGAAGAAGCAGATCGTAGCTTTGCACTGATCAAGGAGAAGTTATCCACTGCACCTGTGCTTGCACTTCCAGATTTTCAAAAAGTCTTTGAAGTTGATTGTGATGCGTCCATCATAGGAATTGGTGGTGTTTTATCTCAGGAGGGGCGTCCAGTTGCCTTTTACAGTGAGAAACTAAGCGAAGCTCGGCAGAAGTGGACCACATATGAGCTGGAATTATATGTCATAGTTCAGTCTTTGAAGCATTGGGAGCACTATTTGATCTCGAGAGAGTTTTTGCTTCACACTGATCATCAGGCCTTGAAGACCCTTAATAGTCAGACTACCATCAACCGTATGCATGCTCGTTGGATTGCATATCTGCAGCGTTTCACCTTCGTTTTGAAGCATAAATCCGGGCAGCAGAATAAGGTTGCAGATGCACTCAGTAGGAGGGCTGGATTGTTGGTAACTTTGAAGGCTGAAGTGATTGCGTTTAAGTATCTTAAGGAGCTGTATGCGGAGGATGACGATTTTAAGAAGATTTGGGATGACTGTCTTCAAAATAGATCAGTTAAAGGCTTTCATATTCAGGATGGTTATCTATTTCATGGCGATCAATTGTGCATACCCCAGAGTTCGCTAAGAGAGCAGATAATTCGAGACCTTCATGCTGGCGGACTAAGAGGATATTTGGGACGTGATAAGACAATTGCAGCCATTGAAGAACGATATTATTGGCCTCAGTTGAAGAAGGGAGCAGAAAGATATGTACGGCGTTGTCCAATTTGTCAAGTTGCTAAGGGACAGTCTCAGAATACAGGATTGTATACACCCTTACCAGTTCCTGATGCGCCGTGGCATGATATTTCCATGGACTTTGTGTTGGGGCTACCTAGAACCCAACGAGACATGGATTCTATTTTTGTTGTGGTTGATAGGTTTTCAAAGATGGCGCACTTTATTCCATGCAAGAAGACTGCGGATGCGAGCAACATTGCCAATCTTTTCTTTCGGGAGATAGTTCGTCTTCATGGAGTGCCAAAGTCCATCACATCCGATAGAGATTCCAAGTTCTTATCACACTTTTGGAAGACTTTGTGGCAGAGATTCAACACTTCTCTCAAGTGCAGTACTGCCTATCACCCCCAAACGGATGGCCAAACTGAAGTGGTCAATCGCACCCTCTGCAATCTTCTTAGATCTATTTCCGGCGATCGACCAAAACAATGGGATCTTGCTTTGGCACATGCTGAATTTGCCTACAACTGTATGGAGAGTCGGACTACATGCAAGGCACCCTTTGCAATTGTGTATGGAAGGCTTCCGAATCACTATCTTGATCTAGCCCCGCTGCCTAAACTTCACTACAACACCTGAAATCTACCATAGCAGTCGAAAAACGCTATGGTATTATTTCATAGCGTTTTAATCAACGCTGTGTCAGAACCCGCTATAGTAGGTCTGTGGCTTTACATAGCGTTTCCCCAAACGCTATCAAAAAGTTTCCAACCATAGCGTTTTTATGTAGCTATAAAAGAGTATTCAATAGCGTTTCTATATTGCTATGACAAATATCTTTCATAGCGGTTGAAAAACGCTATTAGTTAGTTTTCATTCATAGCATTTCAACGTTGCTATTGTCTTACATTTGATAGCGTTTGAGTTACTACAATGGCGTTTCAGTGAATGTTGTCTTTCTTCTTTTAATAGCATTTCAGTAATTGTTTTCACTTCTTATAGCATTTCAGTTGTGCCTATAAACCTTTGAGGTTGAACTAGAAATAACTTCCAATTGTGACAACCATAAAAGCAAATATTTCATTTAAACGTTCAAACTGATACATAACCAAGTTGTAGCATACAAGAAGAGTCAACACAAATGTGCCAAAAAACAAATACTAGTCTTTGGATAATCCAACATGGAGTACAAGAAATTAACCATAGTACACAGAACAACAAAAACTAACTTCGTTGCATTACATATGACTTGGGAGGCTCATCATCTTCAGAAATTGAGTACTAGTACTGCTGCAAAAACAGAAATTAACAACACCAAAATTACTCCAAGCTCATAGTAAAACGCAAAACCAACCCGTCACTAGAAAAGAACAAATTTTAATTTACGCAAAAATCAGTTGAAGCAATGCTCAAAATCGAGGAAGAACCGAAGACCACCGTATTTACAGATGATTTACCTGATGTGGCATTACTCCAAGACCAGAAGGACTAGAGTCTTTGGTGATGCTTTCGCCCGGCCTCTGCCTGTAGGAACAACATTTAAGCAGGCCAAGGAGAATAAACAAGTGATACTCAGGGCTGCAAGATGACAAGAGTGAGTTGATGAATACAACTTCAAACAGGTCTCATTTCATTTAATATAAGAATAGGAGGCAAGAATAAAGAAACTAAGCTGACTTCAGGATGGCTGTCAGAGCATCCTCCAAATTTAACAGTATGAGAAGTTAACAGAGTAAGTGCCAATCTCCGACGTAAACAAATGGATCTATAGGTACAGGCAATCAGTTGGTAGAGAGATAAATCAACAGACACATTCATTTGTAGACGTACTCACCAAAGAACATTCATAAGCAACCTGCAAGAGTCTACAGAAGAGCTAAATTAAATATCCTACATTTACAGTCTAATTCTTCCACAGATGTATGCATTCAGAAGCTACTTGGTACAAGTCAAAAAAGTGAAACGTAGGCATACAAAAAATCGATGATCAGATTTCCAACAACTCCACTTATGGTGGAAAGCAAATGATAACCTTACTCCTTCCCTGTACAGGTGAGTGTTATAGCTATAGTTCTTGAGGCAAAATACAAGCACCTCGAACCATTCAATTTTCGACACAGGACCAAATTTAAGCTCTCGCATCAAGGAAGACAGGATCAATTAAAAACTAAAGAGCTGAACCAAGAGTAACGATAATTTATATATACCCACGTAAGCAAAACTAGATGTTGAGTACACATGCCTTAACCATTGATGAAGCAGCCTGCAAGACCAATAATGAAGCCATAATTAACACATATCACAAAAGAATCTAGAATGCTATATTCAAATCATATGCTCAAGGAAGTAATCTCGAAAACTCCCAAGCGAATTCAGAATTGCTATGTTTTATGTAATCATATGCTTGGTTCAGGACATACATTACTCCAGAAAATGCTTTCCCCTTTCTGAACACTGGAAAAGAACTGGTCCATCTTGGGGAGCAAGTAATACAGATTCTAGCTCAGTATATATTAGCCATGAAGAACTTAACTCGAAATGTAATTTTGCAACCAAATATTAGAATTGACAAGGCCAAGCAAGTAAAATATTTCGAAAGGCAAAAATTTTAACATGCCAATAAATAAAAATGTGCCTGATACTGTATCATGAGGCCTTAAGTTCAAATATGAGGCATGTAAATATGGTTGAAGAACCTGATCATATTGTGGATGTGGAATCAACTGGAAGATATGCACCTATGTTCATCATTTCAAATTGCAAAAATCAACATAGATAACACTAAAAAGTAAAAACATGTCCAAGCTTGTCCACTTGATATGAAGGAAATATAACACATCCACTCGATATCCGCCTCTAGAAATTGCCAAATTGCCACTTGATTTCCGACCAAAAACAAGATGTTTGGCAAGATACAGATTTGCCATGAAACCTAAAAGATCGATAAACAGGCAGAGAGTTACCTATCAAGCAAGTCAATTATATTCATAGTGCTGTTGAAATCTCCATAATAGTGTCAAGTCTAGACAAAAATGCTTAACACATAATGTCAAGCTCATCTTGTTAACTTCCTCGATGCCCTTGACCACAACGCTGTAATTAGGATGCCAGTGATTTGGTTTGCTATCAATGTACCTGGTAAATTCGCAAAGGAAAATACAAGATTTTGCAAAATGGTTTAATAGATGAAAAATAAAATGATTACACAGATGTATCTAAGTGTGCACAACTATATTATATTCAAGTTTGTTATAACATAATATAAATCTAATTATTTCATGAACTTCTATCATAGGTGCTCGTGCATGTGCATCATAATTACATTTCTAATCTTTTTCAAGTAACTAAGTTTTACAAATGGCCGAGTGGACTAGAACAACTGACGCATGCACATTAAAGTTTGTTATAACATAATATAAATCTTAATTCCTGGACTTATATTGTAATTACATTCCTAATCTTTCTCAAAAAGCTAGGACTTCCACAAATAACCAAGTGGACTAGAATAGCTGAAGAATGCATCAAAAGATAAGTCTCTCCCTTGGAAACATCGAAGTGGCTTATGCAAAAAGAATCATAGGGGTACTAATACAGATTCTAGGTCAGTATATATTAGCCATGAAGAACTTTTGTTTGCTAACAGAAGATGATGAAATCAAAGCATCACAAATTCGCACGAATTATCAAGCCGGTGGTTCGTCAATTCGCGTACAGTATCGTGGTGCTGCTGCGCTAAAATAGAACCATCATGAACTTTTTCAGGTCTCTTGGATGTGGATCTTGAAATGAGTTCAAGACCATGTGCACCACTTGCTCCAAATTCTTAATCATGACCTACATAACAGACACAGCATAAACTATATACTATGTTTGCAAAAAAGCACCAAGTTCTCAATCAATAATCAATTTAAACTTCCAGTTACCTTTGAACAACCTTCTGCAATCTGTGCAAGTGTAATCAAAGCAGCATGATGTTTCTGCCACTCGGGAGCTGCAATATAAGCCGGCAGCAACTCCGATGCAACTGAGATTCTATCCAAACACTCATGTCCGACACTGTGATTGCTCGTCTCCTCTGCATCCTCATCCTCTGCCTCCGCAGAATGCCACACTGGCTCATCCTCAATATCCAGCAGCATTTTCATCAGCATTTTCAAAGGGAAAGACACATCAAAACAGATAAGGAACAGCTTGAATCCAAACAACTCAACCAAAACCCTAACTTTATCGTCAACAAACAACCCTAGATTGCCAAAACCAAGAGATCCAATCGAATTTCAACGGAAAAGATCGCAATCCGAAAGGAATCACTCACTATAGCGTATCGGACGGCCCAATGATCGTGACGCTCCACTCGAAGATATTGGCATCGTCGACCAAGCCAGCCGAGAATCCATCCACAGGGTTCTTGCTAAGATCTGCTCCAAAAAAACCTAAGAAAACCCAGAAAATTTTGAAAAAAATCAAGAAAATTGTAAAGATCGGGACATCGGATCGGGGAACTTCGGGGTGGCGAGGCTGATGAGGAACAAGGAGACAAATGAGCTCGTCGCCATGAAGTACATCGAGCTCCTCTCGATGTACTTCCCATCGGGTCGATCTCGGATAGAGAGATCTGAGAGGAGAGAGAGACGAGAGAGGGAGAGTGGGGCGTCTGAGGGAGAAGATTAAGGGCAGCGGAATTTTTTGGGGTTAGGGTTTTTTTTTTCTCGGGGCGGGACCAATGAAATTGGGGGGAGGGAGGAAACGAATGAAGCATGTTTTAATTTTCAGTCTCGCGCTTAAGTTTTCAAGCCGTCGGAACAAAAAAAATTGCCTACTCTTACTCATAGCGTTTAAAAATTTCCAAACGCTATCAAAAAATAAGGCATATACCATCTATAGCACTTACAATATAAACGCTATCATTTAACGCTATAAAAAAACAGTTTTGTTGTAGTGCTTCCTGGACAGAGTGTTCCTGCAGATCATATGGTTGAAAAGATACGTGCTATTCAGTAGGAGGTGAAGGAGAAGATAGAGCAGTCTAATGCTAAGTATAAAGCCGAAGCTGATCAACACAGAAGGAGGAAGGTGTTTGAAGAAGGAGACATGGTGATGGTGTTTCTGCGAAAAGAACGTTTTCCCGTGGGTACTTACAACAAGCTGAAGAATAAGAAGTATGGTCCATGCAAAATACTGAAGAAGATTAGCGACAACGCTTATGTGGTTGACCTTCCTACAGATTTGGGTATTTCTCCTAGTTTTAATGTTGCAGATTTCCTGGTCGAAGAAAATAACATGATTCGAAGAAACGTCCGTAACTTTCAAACCGTACGTCGGAATTGGACGAATTATATATGAAAATCGACTATCTCGACGAGACGGATCCATCCAAACCTACCCCTTTGGGTTTGGTTTGCGTTCTCAGATTCACCAAATTCCTTACGGTTTGAGAGATAATTACAATTTTGTCCGTTTTTACTATTTTTAGTAATAATTTAGGAGTCTGTTTTGTTTAGGAAACAAATCTGATTTGATCTCAGATTTGACCGGTGGACTTTCCTATTCATAAGGAGTCTTTTTAGGAGTTTTAATGTTTTAGGAATTCTTTACCATTTTTGGTAAGTTGAGAGTCCTTGTAGGAGTTTTGTTTCTTTTTCTATTTAAGAAGAGTCTTGTAAGCCCTAGAGGCATAACTTTTGATTAATAAAATTTCATTTTCCTCAATATTTCTTCGTGGATTCGAAGCTCTTCGTGGATTCAAAGATCGTTCTTTGTGGATTCAGAGAACACCCTTGGTGGATTCCGAGGTTACAACTTCCGCGCTGCGTCAGAACCTACAAGCAATAGCCAACACCCAGAAAATAGTAAAGACACGAGATTTACGTGGTTTAGCAAACTTATCTTCGTCCACGGGAAAGGGAGAGGGAAGATTTCCTATGAAGGAGAACTGACGACTTGTACAACCCACAAGCTCGTCCCAAAGAAAAAGCTTTGATTTTTACCCAAAGAAATTGACATCTCTCTTGTAAAATCCCTCCAAGCTTTCTCTTTTCCTCTCCTCAAGATCTCAGATCTAGATCTCTTTTAGCCGCCGTCAAAACCCTCTTTTTTCTTCTCCCCTAAAAAATCTAGAAGAATACTCCTATTTATAGGAAGAGAACAGAGGGGAATCGGATCTGGAAAAAATCCCAAACCTGCTGGATTCGGTGTGCGCTGTTTCGGAGCCTGTGAGACACCCTCGTGGGTGTGGCCCCCGTGAGACACAAAACTTATCTCGTGGGGGAGATGTCCTCATGGGTGTGGCCCACCACATGTTCAAAATTCTCTAGCTCGTATATCATTTGATAAACCACAAATTTTGGACGAACACCAGAAGAACACCGCGAACATTACCAGAGAGATCTGAAACATTAAACCATGCTAAAACTAGGTCAAACCAGCTGCGCCACTATACCGCGGCTGCCTACGTACCCTCCATCAGGATCAAGCTAACTATAGTTTAGGATTTGTTCTCCATATAGTCTCCATCTCACCCCATCACCGCCCCTAAGGGCCATGTCCTCTTGGGCAAATTAACATGGGCTGATATGAAGCAAGTCCAAACAATGCTTAAACTTGCTACACCTTGGTTAACATATCTGCGGGATTCTCATTCGTGTGCACCTTCATGAGAGAAATATCACTTTCCTCTATGACATCCCGCATGAAATGATACCTGACATCTATATGCTTGGTACGAGCATATTGAACTTGATTCTTCACCAAGTGAATCGCACTCTGACTGTGCACCACAAGTTCACGCTCTCCTGCTCAATCCCCAAATCGTCTAGAAGTCCCCATAACCATAATGCTTCATTTACTCTCTCCGCCATGGCCATGTACTCGACCTCTGTAGTAGAAAGTGTCACTGTGACTTGTAATATCGATCGCCAACTTACTGGAGCATTATGTATTCTAAACACATAACCAGTAGTAGATCGTTGTATGTTTAGATCGTCCGTATAATCTGAGTCAACAAACCCATCAATCTGACATGTATCTCCACCAAAGCATAGATCCGTATCAGCGGTACCCTTTAAGTACCTCAGGATCCACTTCACCGCTTCCTAATATGTCTTTCCCGACCTCGCCATGAATCTACTAATGACACTGACCGCCTGTGAAATATCTGGGTGTATACACACCATTGCGTACATCAAGCTACCAACTACACTAGCATAAACTACACGCTCCATGTATGTCTTCTCTTCTGCTATAGTGGGAGATTGTTTACCTTAAAGCTTGAAGTGTGGAGCCAATGGAGTCACCACTGACTTAGTACTTTGCATCCCGAACCTCGTGATCACCCGCACTATATAGCCCTTCTGACTCAAGAACAATCACCGATTCGTCCGCTCTTTCCTAACCCCCATACCTAGTATTTTCCTTATAACGCTCATGTCCTTCATCTCAAACTCTTTACCAAGTTAAGATTTTAGTCTATCTATCTCCACCCTGCTCTTAGAAGTAATAAGCATGTCATCCACATATAAAAGAAGATAGATATAATCACCTCCATGAAGCTTTCGAATGTAAATACAACAATCATAATCACTTCGGAAAAACTCATGCTTCAGCATGAAGGAGTCAAATCGCTTGTACCACTGCCGAGAAGATTGTTTCAGTCCATAGAGTGACTTCCTCAAGCGACACACATGATTCTCCTTGTCCTCAACCTTGTAGCCCTCAAGTTAATGCATGTAGATCTCTTCATCTAAGTCTCCATGAAAGAAGGCTGTCTTTACATCAAGTTGTTCCAGCTCAAGATCACCATGAGCAACAATACTCAATAGCACCTGAATAGAAGTGTGTTTCACCATGGGAGAAAATATCTCATTGTAATTCACACCCTCTCTTTGTGCAAACCCTTTAGCCACTAGCCTCACATTGTACCTTGTACTACCGAGCTCTAAAAGATCTTCATTTCTCTTATACACCCACTTACAACTAATAGCTATTCTTCCTACGAGCAATGGAACCACCTCCCATGTTTGATTTTTCGAAGAGATTCCATCTCCTCCATCGCAGCTAACCAACTCTCACTAGCCTTGTTCCGAATAGCTTCCTTGAAGGAGACTCACTCATCTTCCTCCACCGAGAGTGCATATTCCACCAAATTTACCTACCCATAGTGCTTCAGGGGTTAATCAGCCCCCAGCTTTAGTACTTGTTTGTATGCTCGTCTTGACCTAGTGGAAGCCAAACTATCCTCTAGTTGTTATTGTTGTAGTGCTTGTGTATTTTCTCCTGTTGAACCTCCTCCTGCTCAAGCTCATCATCTACCTAATTTCCCACTTGAACAAGACTAGAACCTGGTTGGTCTTTAGGTTCTATCTCAATAATCTGGGACTTTGAAGTCCTAACAGTTCCAACATCATCATCCATGGGCGCCTTAGAAATTATGGATTTCTCATCAAAGGTAACATCCCTGCTGATCACGAACTTTAAATCTTCTATACACCAAAGATGGTAGTCTTTTACACCCTTTGCATATCCTAAGAATATAGCCTTCTTGGCCCTCACGTCAAGCTTTCTCTCGTTGACGTGATAATAGGCAGTACATCCAAAAATCCGGAGCCTTTCATAATCTGCATGCTCCCCTGACCACACCCTATAGGGTGTATCACCATCCAATACAGAGTGTGGAGAATGGTTCATAATATAACAAGTTGTAGCCACCGCTTCTGCCCGCCATTCCTTGCCAAATCTAGCATAAGACCGCATACTCATTGCTTTCTCCCGCAATGTTCGGTTCAGCCTCTCTATGACCCCGTTCTGTTGTGGTGTTGACCTGACTATCTAGTGTCAAACAATACCTCATGATCATAGAACTCCTTGAAGGCACCATTTGTGTATTCTGTAACATTGTCAGATCTCAGTGTCTTTAATTTTTTTCCCTGTCCTGTTCTCAACCATCGCCTTCCACTTCTTAAATGTCTCGAACACCTCATTCTTATGCTTAAAAAAATAAATCCAAGCATACCTCAAATGATCATCTATGAATAAGACAAAATACCTGGAACCACCTTTGGAAGTTGTTTGAGTCGGACCCCAAATATCCGTGTGTACATAATCTAGTATCCCCCTACTCTTAGACTTGCTTCTCAGAAACTGGACCCTGTGCGTCTTTCCACACACAATCCTTGTAAAAATCCATACAAGGTTTCTTCAGATTCTTCAGCAGACCCTCCTTACCAAGCAAAACAAGACCCTTCTCTGACATGTGCCCAAACCACCTATGTCATAACCGTGTGTGCTCACATGGGTCTTCACCACTTCCTTCAGTTCCAACCGCTGCATCTCCTGTCACCATCGTACCTGAGAGTATATAAAGTACCGTGACGAACACCCTTCATCACTACAAGGGAACCCCGAACAACCTTCTTCACTCCGTTTTCTATAACAATCCTACAACCACCAGAGTCTAATGCACTAACTGAGATAAGATTCTTCAGCAAGTCAGGAACGTACCTCACATCTGTTAAGGTTCGGACCACTCCATCATGCATCTTGATATTATCTAGCCCCACCATTTTATAAACATGGTTGTTTCCCATCAATATGGTTCCACCACCAATGCTTCTGTAGGTAGTAAACCACTTCCTATTTGGGCACACGTGGTAAGATCAATCTGAATCAAGAATCTACTTTCTGGAGATATTCTCACCACCCGTGATGACATATCCTTCTCGCTCTATTCCTCTGAAACATAGTTTGCTTCTTCCTTGGCTTCTCTCCTCACAGTCTTATTATTGTTCTTCTTCCCACCTACTCTCTTATTTGGACAGACGACCTTGAAATGCTCAACTTCACCGTATTTGAAACACGATATTCCTGCAAGAGGTTTTGATTTAGATCTAGACTTTCCTCCCTTGTCTTTTCCTCTCTCATTGCTCATTTCTCTAACAAACAATCCCTGCGCTTGTTCTTTGCTACCACAAGTAGTCATATTACTGGTTGCAATCTTTCGAAGGTCATCCGTTAGAAGCATCATTCTAGTCTCATCCATCGTCAAATTATCTCCCACAAGTATTAGTGTTTGTACCATGTTTTCATAAGACTTCGACAGAGATAGAAGTAGTAGAAGTACTTGATCCTCGTCTTCAACTGTCACGTCTATGTCCATTAAGTCTGATATGTTCCTATTAAACTTGTTGATATATTCTCGAATTGATGAGCTCTCATCCATCTTGCAAGTATATAATTTGGATTTTAAATAGATCTGATTCGTTAGACTCTTCATCATGAAAGTGCTTTCTAACTTCGACTACACGCCCGCAGTCGTTTCCTCTCCATCTATCAAGAAAGCTACATCCTTTCAAGGCAAAGGATAATCAATGCCCGTGCTTCCAGATCCATCTCCTCCCATTCCTCATCAAACATATCATTATGCTTCTTCTCTTTTCCAGCCAAAGCCTTGTATAATTTTTACAAAATCAACGAGTTTTTCATCCGCATCCTCCAATAGGAAAAATCATTCTTCCTATTGAACTTTTCAATCTCGTACTTTACAACTTTAACTATTTTGCTAGTTGGCTCTATCCTCCGCTTGTATTAATAAATTCGTTTCTCTTAGGAAATTGCCGAGCACCACCTCAAACCAGAAGCTACACCACTCCCAATCTGAATAACAGCTCTGATACCAATTGTTGGGTGCAGAGTTATGTCCTTACGCCGCGAAAGAGATATTACCCGAGAGAAAGCACTGGCTTTTTATTTTCACAAAAGCTCAAGCCAACCTCTATGTTCTTGTTTCATGAAGAAAACAAGAACAGAAGTGAAATATCTTAACAAAGTGAGATATACACTCTTCCTCTCATCAGTTCTAGGACTGAATTGTCGAGAGAACCTACAAGCAATAGCCAACATCCAGAAAATAATAAAGACACGGGATTTACGTGGTTCGGCAAACTTGCCTACATCTACGGGGAAGGGGGAGGGGATATTTCACTATGAAGGAGAACACTGACGACTTGTACAACCCACAAGCTCGTCCCAAAAAAGAAGCTTTGATTTTTACCCAAAAGAAATTGACATCTCTCTTGTAAAATCCCTCCAAGGTTTCTCTTTTTCTCTCCTTAAGATCTCAGATCTAGATCTCTTTTAGCCGCCGCCAAAACCCTCCTTTTTCTTTTCCCCTAAAAAAAACCTAGAAGAAGACTCCTATTTATAGGAAGAAAACAGGGAGAAATCGGATCTGGAAAAAAAATCCTAAACCCGCTGGATTCGGCGCACGCTGTTTCGAAGCCCGCGAGACATGCACCCTCGTGGGTGTTGCCCCCGCGAGACACAAAACGTATCTCGTGGGGAGATGTCCTCGTGGGTGTGGTCCACCACATGTTCACAGTTTTTCTCATGTTAGACGCTAAAATTTTAAATGTCTTATGTTGGGTTTTCAGATCTTCATATTTGTAATTTACACCGCCAAATCAATTAAGTTAATTAATTAAATAACTTCATATTTTTGAAAAGATCATCAAAAAAGATTGTTCTTTGAGAAGAATTTAGTGACAAATCCACTTTGAACTTATTAGATCTTCTAGAGTTTCATTTTGATCATTTATTTTTCTCTTTGCTTATATATAGTTTCTGCCATCTTCATCTACCTCTTGTTTAAGCTCTCTCGTAGGGCCATTGACCTTTCTCCCACTTTAGGTTATGACTAATTAACCTCATTGAGTGCCCAAGAGACCAATAGGCTTTTTTATTGTATTTGTCACAACCACTCAATTCAAAACACTTAATCAAACCTTAATGTTTTAATAGAGTTTTAAAGTTTTAAAGATGCATGGAAGCAACTTAAAGATCTCCCAAATCACTAGGAAGACCCACAAGCTACGATCCCCCAAGGAAATTTCTTCATGGATGAGACGTTAACAACACTAATTTACACGAGATGATCTCACCCATTTCCACTTAAACTATACGTTACGATCTTTCTTTTGCCACAACTACCATGAGAGACCCCATATGGAGATTAAAGTAATAAAGTTTTATTAATAATTTTAAGCTCATAATCTACTTTAAAGATTATGTTGATAGCATGTTAACTATCCAAACAATATGGCCGAGATCCTTTAAATTAAGTTCCAAGTGACTTTACCTACTCGATAAAATAAACAACTAGAGATTAATTGGTGGCCGTTTCACTTAAAGTAACCATCTAAAGTGATTCTATAACCATACTTAATTTGAGCAATGACATGGAAAACAAACCTAGGCCATTGTCTAGAATGTCTAAGCAATTAAAAAGCATGCATAATTAATCACATCATATGAATATAAAAAGCTTTGTTAGCTAACCCATGAGCTAAGTTACAACTTAGGAAGCACCTAAGGACAAAATTGTAGCTCGATATAGGCCTAGCCGCCTAGGTGACATGTGGACGACAGCTGGAAGCACATGGGGATTAAGGAATTGGAAGAAGGAGAGGGGTTGTGATTAGATGAGTAGATGCTTGTTAGGGTTGGTATTAATAAGGAGATTAGCAGTGTTTAGTTTGTTGGTGACGTGAAGGCATTAGCAACAGGCTTTTGGATAAACTAATCATTGAACTTGAGAATCCATTTATGATTAAAGAATTAATTTAGTACTTGGCTCGTAAGATGCAATGTGACAATAATTATGAGTAATATATTTATATTTCTAGACTTATGAATCTCAGGTCAAAACAAAAGCCTTTGACGAGAGATTTTATCTTCTAATGTACAGGAAAGATCGGTTTTGGTAGTTATTAGTAACTTCAGGGGTCAAAATCTTCTGGCACTATGTCTGTCCCCAGTGAAATTAGATCTGGTAAATTTCACAAAATTCCGCAGAAGGGTTTAACACAAAACCCTCTGGAGTTTATTGGACTTCGCATAAAAACGCTTATTTGCTCACATCATTTAGGATGGCGTTCAATACTTTTGACAGAGTTAGTATCATTTTAAGGATTATTTGCGAACGGGCCCCCTTAGTATCACCCACTTGCAAAGAGACCGCTTATAATTCTACTTGTTGCAAGAAGTTCTACTTGTTGCGAATAGACCCCCTGTACTATTGGACCCAAGTGCGAATTGTCAAGCTCTAAGCCTGAGAGCCCGTTGGGGCGATGAAAGTCCTGGGACCACTAAGCGCAATACGTGGTTCGGCTCAATCCCATGCCAAAATTGACTAGTCAACGTTGCACTTGACTTATTAGGCTTACATTATAGACCATTCAATCACTCAATTAATATCCAATGTGGGACTAAATCTTGAGGTATCATAATCACTCCACCTTAGTTACGTGACGTCCTCGTCAAGGCATGACAATTGATCCGTCTAAGTGTCACTAGTAAGTGATATGGACTCTAGAGGTAGCTTCCGGGCTTCTAGAGATGGCTCACGCAGCATTTCACGCGGTGTGGTACTTAGTCCACTTACCACTTAGCTCTACATTTTATGTTGGCTTACTGCTCTAGTACCATTTTTCACGCCTCGAGCCTGAGAACTCGTTGGCGCGATGTAAGCCGTGAGTGTAACATGTTGTTTAGTTCAATCCACTGCTAATATTAACTAGTCAATGTTGCACTTGACTCCTTAGACTTACATTATAAATCATTCGACCACTCAATCAATATCCAATATGGGACTAAATCTTAGGGTATCACACGAATTACCCCCTTAGTAAACTTTTTTGACTTTTAAAAGTAAAAAATTTGAAGTAATTGGATGTCTATTCTCACCAACAGAACTATATGAGGTCTATCCGTCCCCTCAAATATTTTTTACAATTTTAAGAGTAAAAAAGTTCACTCAAGGAGTCTATTTGCAACTATAGAACTACATGATGTCTATTCACAATAAATAAATCTACATCGGGTCTCTTTGCACTTGGGTGATACTAAAGGGATCTGTTCGCAATAACCCTAATTATAAAAGTAAATTGGGTTCTGAAATTACCCAATTACATCACTCTCGTTGAGCTAGGGAAATACTCTAGGACATAGCCACCCTCCGTGGCTCATTTTCATCCTTAGTTCCGCAGTCTTATTATAAGCAACGTCCGAGGAACTAATTTTTGGATGAGCATATAAAGAATGCAAAATGATAGAAATAATGAATGATGAGGATTCTTGTCGCTATGCGATCCATAGAGGATGTTGGGCCTTTGGAATTGTCGTTATGTAATCCAAGAAGGGAGTTGGGCCTGAAGTGTGGTTGGTAGACGCCTGATTCAGATGAAATGAACCTACCCTGAGCCATATTTAAACGCTCCGCTAGGCCGAAGGGTGTTGGGCCTGAAATGCTGAAAGCCTTTGTAAGACATACATGTGCAGTGTTTGTATAAAGGTTAATTTGACAAAACCCCCTTGTAACTCTGGGATGTCTCACAAAGCATCCGTATTATTTAGTACAAGGGCAAAAGATTAAGTATGTGTTGGTTATTTGTATCCCTTATATTTCACAAAACATCCTAATGTCTTATAAAAACCATATTGACAATAAGGTCGGGGTTTATATGAGGATTACTTTTCATTGGGTTTGCATTAGAATTATGTATTAGCTGTAACACTTGCTGCAAATTCTTTTTCAATAAATTATCAATTAAGTTACATTTCCTAATTAAAATGTTGCAAAATAAAATAAATAAAATATAAATCCGAAGCATTTAAAACTGTAGCTCCATTTATACATAAACAAACAATGCCTAGTCGTTTGTTATTCATAGGCAAGGGGCCCCTACCCTCAATATGGAACCTTTTCTCTCTAATAGGTTTTAGTCATTTGCAAGTTATAGATAGAGTGTCCTATGAGAAAATTTTAACATTTAAGGAAGTTTGTGAGACACACGATTGCGATAGTTATATGAGACAAGAGCTGGTGATTTTTTTTAAAGACTATTTTTGAAAAATAATAAGCAAAACTGACCCTTTCGTAAAAATATTAGCAAAATCAATCTATTTTTGGCCAAGTACCCCAAAAAAGGTCAATTTTGTAAAATATTGACTTTAAAATACACGAGTAGTCTCATGTAATTAGTAGTCACTAATTATGGTTAATCTGAAATGGTCGTTTGGTGTACTTTGTGCTAGAATGCCTAAGGTTTAATTAATGGGAACTAAATATGTGGGACTACTAGTTCTATGTATTTTAAAGCTAAATTTTTGCAAAGTCGACCTCTTTTTAAAAAGAGGAATATTTTGCTAATAATTTTACAAAACAATCGATTTTGCTAATTATTCAATAAGGTCTTTTAAAAAAATTCTCTGATAAAAGTTTGGTGGGTTATGTGAGATAGAAAATTTTGGTGGGAAGAGGCAAAACCCCTCTAAGTTCAAGGGGGGGGTATAGTGAAATTAACCCTTTATGTAAATTTAAGTTTGGATTAGGATAAATTAATAATTGTTTATGTCAGGAAGTTAATTACATGGGTGAGTGGATGAGGAGTTTAGGATCCCTTTAACTTCATTGATGACTGATTGATCAAGAGGAAATAGATTCCTACACAAGTAACACCTGTGAGAGGGTCGAAGATGATCTCTTTGGCGTGCCTTCCTATGTTCAATTCAGTGATAGATTAAGCAAGTTTGTAGAATACAGAATCTAATTTTAGGGTGTTATCCATCATATCTTGGTATAGTGGGTTTCTCCACAATTTATAGAGAACTTGTGGAGGCACATTGGTAATTTGACCAGTGGTGCAATCAGCCAGTCCTATTGCACTTTACATGTGTTGCTAGTTGGTTGAATGATTCACGGTGCAGTAAGTCCTACTGCACTTTACACGTGTTAGCAGTTAGTTAAATGAGTCACCTGCATTTAATGCAATAGTGATATTATGACTGAAGTGCTAGCATCGTCCGAGATGTCATTATGAGTTTAGCTCGATAAGTCATAATGACTCTGGCCATGAATTAAATGTGAGAGCGATTACGTAACTGTAACGTCCCTGGTTTCATACATGACTGCAGTCCAAGGTAAATCCAGAGATGTCAAACCTGCCATGCACCCACACTGAGCAACAACAAGTTTCACCAAATCATAATAGTATCTCTAGTGGAATCAAAAATATAGTGCAGATACAAACAGGTAAAAGAAGGAAATAACTGCAACTGACATGATATAAGTAAGAATGTCTCATAAATAAATCACGTCTCAATAAATGAGTCTGAAATACATCTGTCATCATAAAATGAATGTATCACAACATGGAACAACTAAGAATGTCCCAAGGCTTATAGCCTCTACAAAATAAAACAAAATAAAGAGAAACTCTAATAACTGATCATAAAGTCTGTCTACTGTGGAGTCTTATCTACTAGCTCATAAGACGGCAACTAAACAAAAGCTCCGTCATCATGCGACTCTCCGATGGTCTGAACCACCTGAAAGAAAAATAAAATAAAATAAAAACAATAAGAAAAAACGTCAGAGCGCTAAAGGAAAATCACCTCCATCCGTCCCCAGGGAAAGGGCTACTATATGCAGTGAAGGATCTATCTATCAAACATAGTCTACCTAAATTATTTTCCCCGTATCTAATAGAATTTATACTTAGACATCTACAACACGAGACGTAGTACGTCGAGCGGAGTAATCCAAACAAGAAAACCCTCATGTATATACCATATGTCTCAAATAGTAGATAACTAAATATTAATCCTAAACTATAACTGAAAAACAAGAAATACAGGAAAGTAAAGCCTCATAAACAATGTCAGCATATGTATCTGATGCACTCGCATAACATAATCTTTCAGTCAACAATTATCTCAATAATAAGTCATGTCTCATTTGGCGTCCGCCAAACACTTGGTATCAAGTTATAAAAGTCATCACTTTTCTGAAATTCTCATCTAATAGTACATTCTTGCATGATACTAATAACCATTTCAAATTATGTGCCTAACTATGCAGAAACAAAGATATAGGTTCCTTTACCTCTGCGCACACTCGTGCGGATACAACAACCTAGGTACATCGACCTCTGTACACTCGTGCGGATACAACAAATATAGGTACATCGACCTCTGCGCACACTTGTGCGGATACAACAACATAGGTACATCGACCTCTACGCACACTCGTGCGGATACAACCACGTAGGTTCACAAACCTCTGCGCACACTTGAGTGCGGATATACATAATATAGGTTTACTAACCTCTGCGCACACTTGAGTGCGGATATACATAATATAGGTTTACTAACCTCTGCGCACACTCTAGTGCAGATACCATAATATAGGTTTACTAACCTCTGCGCACACTCTAGTGCAGACACAACATCGTAGGAAAAATGTATTCAAAATAATACTTAATTAAAATCCCTCACTAGGAAGATACCGCATATATTACAACACTATTCATTTATGATTATGTCTATAACATGTAACTCAAGCCCATAGTCTCCATTCAAAACAAAACAAAATATAATACAGAAAATCAGCCTTAGTAGTCGACTACTAAGCTTAATAGTCGACTACACTGAGTCCACCAGACTCTGTTACACTCGACTCAAAACTTTTGTAGTCGACTAATAGAATCATTGGTCGACTACTTTGTATTGACTCAATCTCGGTTAAATCAATTCAAACTTTAGTAGTCGACTACTTCACTTAGTAGTCGACTACTAAGTCAAAACCTGCACAGAAACATGCACCAACAGCACATTTGCAAACATTGCGCGATATTCATACTTTAACACATTATAAAACTAATAAATACGAAACAAAAGATCATCACTATGATTATTTAACCCTTGATTTGACCAACTTAATTTAATTTCCTTATTTGAACCAAAATTTGACATAAACCCTAATTATCGATTAGGTTAACATGAAACATGCTTGCATATTAGTCTAGAACTGATATAATTTCGTTTAATCATGATTTCAGAACCAAACATCCTAGATCCCGGGTCTAAATTATCTTGATCTACATGTAATCCCCTTTATATCAAAATTTTAGGGTTTTAAGCATGATTAAAGCATAGATGACGAGATATAAATGAAGATCTACACAACCTAGTGGTGCGGCATAATTATGTACCAAAATTGTAAGTGCACAATTGATCAAGTTATAGTATAAAAAGTTATCGATCCCATAAGGAAGGTTATTTTAAGAGATTATTAGAATTGGTTCTTATGTTGTGTGCGTGACAAAATATAATTAAATAATAAGTGTGAGAGTTATGATAAGTGAGAGTGATTGTTTTGAATATATGCAAGTAACAATAAATTGAATTTGAGCGAAGAGAAGTAAGAATCAAAGAATAGAATAAAAAGCAAGAAAGAGAAAAAATCAAGAAAACAAAAGATGGAGGGTTCAATTAAAAATATGAGAAATCTAGAATTGAATCCACTATATCAAGGTATGATAGGTAGTCTTCTTTACCTTACCGCTAGTAGACCCGATATCATGTTTAGTGTGTGTGCATGTGCACGTTTTTAAGTTACTCCTAAAACATCTCATTTGCTTGTGGTTAAAAGAATTATTAAATATGTAAATGGTACTATTGATCTGAGTTTATTTTATCCTAAAAACAACTCTTTTGATCTTTATGGTTTTTGTGATGCCGACTTTGCCGGATGTAAGGTAGATCGCAAGAGTACGAGTGATACATGTTAATTTTTGGGTAACTCTCTTGTCTCTTGGGCTTCCAAGAAATAAAATTGTGTTACCTTGTCCACTACGGAAACGGAATACATTACCGTCGGCTTATGTTGTGCCAAACTTTTATGGATGAAATAAAGTTTGGTTGATTATGACTTGCATTTTTAAAATACAAATTTTTTTTGTGATAACACTAGTGCTATAAACATTTCCAAAAATTCCGTTTTGCACTCTAGAACCAAGCATATTGATGTATGCCATAATTTCTTACATGATTATGTGGAGCGGAAAAATGTATCCCTTATTCATATTGATACTAAATCTCAATTAGCGGACATCTTTACCAAGCCTCTTAGTGAAGAAGATTTTTGTCGCATAAGAAATGGTTTTGGGCCTATGCATTATTTGAAAACAAAATTTGCTTGCATAGTCACTTATTATATATTCCTCATTTTCATAACATGCTTAAGCACATACAAATTGCCAAGAGGAGTGTGTGGTGAGGACGTAGTCGATACCGAGAGAAGTAGAGTCGGTGGCCTAGTGAGAGGTGGTAATTCCGAGCACTTGAGGGAGGCGATACGTGAGGACCAATACTTGAGGTATATTTTATGTATTTAAGTATGTTTCTCTTTTCCTTACCCTATTTTTTGATGGTGACAAATGGGGAGAGAAATCTCCTCATTTGTACACATAGCAAGGGGGAGCTCACAGATAGGAGGAGCACCTATCCATGAGCTATATTTATTTAGCTCAAATATAATGGTTGGTTATCATCATTAAAAAGGGGGAGATTGTTAGCCCTTATGTTTTGATGGTGATTTACAACCACCATTATATGTACTAATTGCCTGATGAGTGATATTGTAGTTAATATGTATATTAAACTTGTTAGTACCATATATGAAGGATTGGATGAAATATGAGCTACAACATCGATATCTATAGGAGGTGGAGGCAATGTGATGAAGCAAATGTTAATCAAGAACAACATATACAAGTGAAAGCTTCATCAAATCAACACAATATCAAGACTCAAAGAAATGTTATTTTATGTGAGAATATTTGCTAGTTTTTCTTTTATCTCTAGTGCTAGATTGTAGGCAAGTAGTTGTAGATTTTATTTGAAGCTATTCAGGATATCACACACACTTGCACACTTTCAAAACTTGTATTTTGGTACTTTTGTCAAAATAATGTTTTTCATAAATACGAGGACCTTTTTGCAAAATTCCTTTTCAAACAAGTTTGTTAAAATGGTTATAAACTATTCTCAAAGTTTCATATTTTTTTAGAATTTATCTGATATTTTTAAACATGTTTTTAAGTTGAGTTTTCTGTGCAAATCTGGTCTGTGCATGTTCAGTCGACTCATAAGTCGACTCACGAAGTGCAGTAGAGTTGTGATTTTTTTCTGCTAAGTCGACTCATATAAGCCAACTCATTAGTCGACTCATAAGTCGACTTATCAGAGAGTCGTTGCACAGTAACAGCTAGTTTCAGAAAACTGGATTTTGGGGGATTTTGATGATTTCTTTGGGGTTTTGGCTGCTGTTATTTTTTACTATAAATACCCAACTATCCCATTTATTTTATCCACTAACTTTGCAAGAGAAAAATCAATTGTGTTTAATTCTTGAGTTTAAGAGCCTTAACTTTCAAAATCCAATTCCTTGTTTCACACTTGCACATCCCACATCTAAAGCTTCAAGTGCAATCTCTCTCCTTGCCATAGGGCTATTGTAAGAGAGAGCAATTCTTCATTTGCTACCATTGATTGTGTGGTGATCTCGTGGAGATCAACTGTGTCGTGAGATCTCGTGGAGATCGTTGTGTAGAAGAAGTTCCGGCTTCTAAACCGGGTTGTGTAGTGGATTCTCCTCGAGAGGGGGGAGCGGGGACGTAGGGTAGAGAGCCGAACCTCGTGAACACATCACGCGTTACTTGGATAACGATTTCTATCTTATCTCCTTTTATCTTTAGCATTATATTTTGTGGTGTTTGCTTGTCTTATTTTTTATTGCACAATTATTGCATTAAGATCCTAATCACCCCTCCCCCCTCTAGGATCTAACATAACTCATGTCAAATAATGAAACTATCTTTGGATCGATTTATTATTCACATGTAAACCTTATAATTGTCACACATTTATCATCGCAGATGTGTATACAGTCTAAATAAATATTAACCTTCCTTCGGGCTGATTAAATATTTACACGAAAGCATACACACAAACATCTCACATTCCTCATGAACAATCTACACAAGAAATGTTACTTTGGCAACTTCTTGTTTCAATTAAATAATTAGAGTGAGAGACAACCATAATACCTTAGTGTCATAATATTTGAATTAAATAATTGATTAACTACCAAATTAAATTTAAATTAAATTAAATTTCCATAGCTTAAATAGGGCCTCATTGCTTAATTAGTTAAATTAAGCATACTAAAATTGGGCCCAAAACCAAATAGAGTTAAGTGGGCTATGCCCTAACTCAAATTGTCTGCAGCCTTCTTCTTTTACCCGACGGAAAAGAAGAACAGTAGAATGAATGCAAGGTTCGTTTGAGAACGAACGCGAGGTTTGTTTGAAGTGAGCAAGAGACTTGCCTGAGGACGAACGCGGGGTTCGACTTGAGAACGAACGCGAGGTTCGACTTGAGAACGAACGTAGGGTTCGTTTGAAGCTTTCAAGCCTCACCAAAAAATTGAGGTAACCACCTCCTTAATTTTCGTATGTTTTCACGCGCACGAACCCCTTGAGGTTTTAATCTGAAACTGTGGCCGCCTTTGCTCCCGCACCCAAAGATCGAAACCTTAGGGTTTCCTAACGCCGTCATCGCCGTCGGAGTCAAGAGCGAGGTCGCCAGTGACACTTCGCCGGCGAGGAGCATGGAGACTGCCGACCAAACAAAAATAGATCCAAAAAAAATCATCGATTTTATTTCAAAACCAGATCCAGAATCGGAAAAACAAAGGATGACTTCTTGATCCAGATCCCAAAAAAAGCAAAGAAAAAACCCAAAATTTTTTAAAACTTTACTGTTCACGAAACTTTATTGTTCATCCATGAACAGTTCTGAGAAAACCAGAGATTTAAGATCAAAAACCCAATTTTAAAACTTAAACCCCTAAGAATTAATCACGGGTGGCTTTGATACCACTTGTTAGATCTGAATATCTGAGATCTAATCCATAAAATCATGATTAATTCAAAGAGAATAAACAACAACAATGAGAGTGGAAGCTTATACCTGAATCCATTGTTTGGATTTGTACGGATCTAAATTAGGGTTTGATCTTCTAATCTTGAGGGTCTCTCCTTTAGAATTTCTTTAGATGGGAATTAAGAGAATAGAGAATGTAACCCTAGATTAGGGACCATAATCTCTTATTTATAGTTGTTATACTTTTATAATTTGGCCCATCATCAAATTATAATTACAACCTGGTATCCGCACATTTAGTCCATGACATATTTAAATATCCATTGACCCAATTACCTGATTAATCACTTTATGCGTGTAAACTAAAAGATAGCAACACACACTGATATAACATATGTGTCCACAAATAGATTTAATTAGATTTAAATCCAACAACTTTTTATTTACTATGATTTTCTTTTCTTATAGAGATTGTTTTCATAGATATGTTGCAAGATGTGTAAGCATGAGATATTGTCTTCTTCTTAATAATCAACAAGAAAATAGAAAAACTCTTCCCTTTCTTTTGTCTAGACAATTTAAAATTGAGAAGTAGTTCCTCCTTAATCTACCATATATTTAGATTTGATAGGAAAGTTATCTCATCAGTAATTGTTAATGGCTTCTAATCCATATATATCTTCTTATTTTCATTGATCGAAACCCACTATTAGATTTCTATGAATTTATCACGTCTAAAAAATTAAAAATATAGAACTAATCATATTTTAAGGTTATTTCCCCTTAGAAACCACCTTTAAAGTAGGGTTATTTTATAGAAACAACATTTTATTTTTAATTTATATGTAAATCATCTTTAAAGAAGCTTTTTTTTTGTCAATGAAAAGATTTTATTCATTACCAAAGTAGTGAATTTTTTTGTACATCAAAATCTCACTATATTTAGTGAGATATCAACTGAGGACAAAAAACTCTAAAATAATTTTTCCCTATACAGATATTTACCTATAGGGAACAGAGATTACAAAGAAAATAACCATTCTCTGTTTTCATCAAGTATAGGCATATTCAGAATTGCAGTTAGTATATCCATCTTGATATCTCTCACTACTTGGTCCACATTCTTGAGTTTTTTGCTGAAAAATTCTTGAATTCCTCTCATTCCATAACCTGTAAATAGTTGTCGATAGCGCCATGCATTTAATTCCTTTCTTGAAACCCCTTCCCCTAAGTTTTGTACAATACCAATCCAGAAGGAGTTTCCAGTTGCATGATTTCCATTTAAAATTTAGCCATTCCATAATTTTGTTCCACACTGCACTTGAGAAGATACACTCAAAAAATAGATGATTTCTACTTTCCTAACCTGCACCTGAGCACAAGCAACACACATTTGCATTGATGGTCCCTCTTCTCATCAGTCTGTCTTGAGTTAGAAGTCTGTTTTGGACTGTAAGCCAACATACAAAAGCATGTTTAGGGTAGCACATTTTATCCCACACTGTATTATGCCATTGTACCCTCTGAGAAGTATTGGATAGTGCATAGTATAAGCTTGATATCTGAGACTTTGCATCTTTAAAACATGTGCTAAGGAGATTTACCAGGTTGTTAACTCCCTCACAATGAAGAATTACTTTATCTCTTTGCTTGATCATTTGCTTCCACATCCAAGAGTCACTCTTTTTGACAGTCACATGCCATATATCCCTAAGATTTAAGTAAGTCCCATGGACCCATTTGATCCATAGGGATTCTTTATGCACATGTAGATACCACAGATTCTTCAAAGTGGCTGCCAAGTTTCAAATTGTAGCCGAAAAAACTCCCAGACCCCCTTGCTTCTTACCCAGGCAAACACTATGCCAAGCCCCTAAGGGGGGTTTTTGAGACAAATTTGTTTTACCCCATAGGAAATTTCTACACAATTCATCAATTTTTTGGGTGACTTTGACAGGCAAAATGTAATTTGTTGTCCAAAAAACTTGAACACCCAAAATAACACTCCCGATGACTTGTAGTATACCCGCATATGTGAGATTCTTGTGTTTTAGCCAAGATTGCTACTAGTTTGAGACTTTGCTTAAGAGATCACTACAATTCATGTAGGTTAAAGGAGCTTTTCGTTCCAAATCAACCACCAACGAGATAAATTTTTCGATGAAAACCCAATAAAATCCTTAAGAAGCTCACATTTAAGACATATGACGCAGCTTATTAACATTTAGGTCTATCTAGCATACAAGTTACATATCTAATTAAATGTTCATTTTGTAAGATTATTTTTGGCTTCTTAGTGAAGATTTGGGTAAGAGGTGGTTGATTTGGATAAAAATCAATTTTATAGGTGGCTTATGTATAAATTGAAAATAAAAGATGATTTTTATAAAATGATCATATTTTCAAGGTAGTTTCTAGTGGAAAAAAACACTATATATTTCTTACCTCGTGATGTCACGGTCAGCACTCTCCTTGACATTCTCACATTGGATCCTTTTCAGAGTTAATAATTTTCCGATTTCCTGTTTAAATCTACGCTTCTATCTAATTCTTCCAATATGAGACAATATTGAGGGCATCTTTGACTAGTACTTATTCCTAAATTTTTATAAGTTACATATTACTTATTTTGATAGAATATAGAATAGTCATTTACCATCGATAAGTAAACTTCAAGTGTCCAGAAAATAAGATGGAATCCAAACAACTTTTTCCTACTTCTAAGAAAAAAAATATAAGAAGGGAAAAAAGACACTTGGAAATTAAAATAAGTCAGTTCCCATGCTTTTATTCATGAGGGGCTGTTTGGTTCATGTTTTTTAGGTGGTAAAAGAGGGGAAAGCTGCCAAAAATGTCAGCTTTTTGACAGCTTTCCCCCAAAATCAGCTCTTAAAAAGCAGATTTTGGGGGAAAGCTGTCAAGACACTTGGAAATTAAAATAAGTCAGTTCCCATGCTTTTATTCATGAGGGGCTGTTTGGTTCATGTTTTTTAGGTGGTAAAAGAGGGGAAAGCTGCCAAAAATGTCAGCTTTTTGACAGCTTTCCCCCAAAATCAGCTCTTAAAAAGCAGATTTTGGGGGAAAGCTGCCAAAAAGCTGACATTTTTGGCAGCTTTCCCCTCTTTTACCCAAAAAAAAAAAACTAATCCAAACAGCCCCTGAATCTCTGACTTCTCCTCGTAGCTCTTTTGATGCTGCATGGCGGTATGGGTGGTATCAAATCCAACTGCATCCCATTATATTCGGTCCGAATTGTGTCCGGATTCACATACCAACATCCAGTACCCACAACACACAAACCATCATTGAAATGGCTAGAAAATAGGGGTGCTGGACCGTATCCGTATCTGAGGAAATATTTGTAACCGTATCCGTTAAGATACATATATGGCTATTCAAATCTATAATCGATAGGATGTGGTTACGTATATGGTTTTGCAGTGAAATATTCAGATTCTTATCTGAAATATTCGAATACATATCAGTCATACTCTTACGATAGTTTTAGTTCTTAGATTATGAATTTGTGATTAATTTTGAGGATCAATATGTCTAATCTTAGTTTTTCACGTATAATGAACATGTCAACGAACTCTTTTGTCTCACATAAACTGTATTTTTCTCAATACTATCTAGTTTTTTTCATATATGTTTTGTATCTGCATGCATATCCACTTATATATCCACATGTATATCCGTAATCGTATCCGATTTTAGCGGATATGTATATGAATTTTTATTACCAAGTTACATTCGTATCCGTATCCGGAATGAATAAACTGATATGAATATGATAGCGAGGCTAGCATTAAGATTAGCCTCCACATGAGTACAAAATCCATACATAAACACGATGACAGCTTGACAGGGGAGGACAGTTAGGTCCGACCCCAAATTCCTGTTCCCTGGTCAATATCGAGTCAGACCCATGGCTGAACAACGGTACAAACTCATTGAATAAAGTACTAGCAAAAAAGAGGACAAGCATCAATATATCGACTTGACAACTGCAATCCCTGCTTAAGTTCTGAATATTCATGTATCGATATTAAATCCACATTCAATCCACTTCCACATTAATGAAGTCCTACAATATTTAATGAGACAAATAGGGAAAAAAGAAAAGCGAAAAGTATCCAATAAATCTGATTGACAATGATATATTAAGGAAAAAGAGACCTTCTCAAATCTTATTTTCAATTGTTTCAATTCATTAATTGCATTAAACGTATATCAAAAATATGTTTATCCTTTCCATAGTGGATTGTAGATTTGCTCAATGTTACACTTGGATTAATATCACACCAAAAAGATGATTTATAATTTTGATTAGTATAGATACAATAGACTTTTGTCTGATATATAAATGGATCAAAACTTAGATAATTTCTCTAATGTACACATTGACTCTTTGTAGATCTCACAATAACTAAATTAATGATGTACTCAAAGCTAGAGACCATATTAGAAATAAAAACTTGGTTTCCAATTAGAAGAGAAGAAAGCTTAGATTACATGACTAGTGTAAGTGATGCATTGCCAGCTCCAAACCAAACCATGAATGCATCTCTTACAAACCCATGCTCAAGATTACAATAGACTAGAAAAATACATAGATGATAGATCGAGGAGATCTTTGCCTTATAGATCGAGAAGATCTTGACAGTACTGGGTCGGTGCACACTAGAGTACTGGACTATTGTTCCTGAAAGCAATTTGGTCTTAGGATCCTTGTACCGGAGTAAGTCAAATAATGCTTTAAGCACAACATTTTACAAACGCACAGCAGCTGAGTTGGAAAAATTTTAAATTACTGCACTTCAATTTTCTGTTCGCTTTTTACTGTTATATATCTGTATTATTCCAGATTTAACCATAGGCGCCAACATCTTCACATGTTGTGATGAATATGCAAATTAAGGCAGCCAAAAAAACACTATATTTCGAAAACAAATTAGATAATTGTTGAGATCGCTCATTATACCCAATTTTGCATGATTCTCAAGTGGTTTCCATGATCTAAAGATAATCAAAGGACCAATTTTTTCACGGATATAAATCAGATCTTGATAAATATAAAGGAAACCCCTGTACAAGTAGATTCTTCTTATCCCTATAGGTCGATAGCAAAAAAGGTGGGTACTTTGTGGGATACTCTCTCATATAACTTTAACACCATATAAAGTGCCCCATGTTCTTAACCTTGCACGAATTTAGTTACTTTTAGGGGGGGGATCATAAGTTAATACAAAGAATCTAGTGAATCTAGCTTCTTTTGATAAAAAAAAGTAACTCTAATAGCTCTAAGGGGCTGTTTGGTTCATGTTTTTTGGGTGGTAAAAAAGGGGAAAGCTGCCAAAAATGTCAGCTTTTTGGCAGCTTTCCCCCAAAATCAGCTCTTAAAAAGCAGATTTTGGGGGAAAGCTGTCAAAAAGCTGATATTTTTGGCAGCTTTCCCCTCTTTTACCACAAAAAAAAAACTAATCCAAACAGCCAAAGGGAAAAGCTGCCAAAAATGTCAGCTTTTTGGCAGCTTTCCCCCAAAATCAGCTCTTAAAAAGCAGATTTTGGGGGAAAGCTGTCAAAAAGCTGATATTTTTGGCAGCTTTCCCCTCTTTTACCACAAAAAAAAAACTAATCCAAACAGCCCCTGAATCTCTGACTTCTCCTCGTAGCTCTTTTGATGCTGCATGGCGGTATGGGTGGTATCAAATCCAACTGCATCCCATTATATTCGGTCCGAATTGTGTCCGGATTCACATACCAACATCCAGTACCCACAACACACAAACCATCATTGAAATGGCTAGAAAATAGGGGTGCTGGACCGTATCCGTATCTGAGGAAATATTTGTAACCGTATCCGTTAAGATACATATATGGCTATTCAAATCTATAATCGATAGGATGTGGTTACGTATATGGTTTTGCAGTGAAATATTCAGATTCTTATCTGAAATATTCGAATACATATCAGTCATACTCTTACGATAGTTTTAGTTCTTAGATTATGAATTTGTGATTAATTTTGAGGATCAATATGTCTAATCTTAGTTTTTCACGTATAATGAACATGTCAACGAACTCTTTTGTCTCACATAAACTGTATTTTTCTCAATACTATCTAGTTTTTTTCATATATGTTTTGTATCTGCATGCATATCCACTTATATATCCACATGTATATCCGTAATCGTATCCGATTTTAGCGGATATGTATATGAATTTTTATTACCAAGTTACATTCGTATCCGTATCCGGAATGAATAAACTGATATGAATATGATAGCGAGGCTAGCATTAAGATTAGCCTCCACATGAGTACAAAATCCATACATAAACACGATGACAGCTTGACAGGGGAGGACAGTTAGGTCCGACCCCAAATTCCTGTTCCCTGGTCAATATCGAGTCAGACCCATGGCTGAACAACGGTACAAACTCATTGAATAAAGTACTAGCAAAAAAGAGGACAAGCATCAATATATCGACTTGACAACTGCAATCCCTGCTTAAGTTCTGAATATTCATGTATCGATATTAAATCCACATTCAATCCACTTCCACATTAATGAAGTCCTACAATATTTAATGAGACAAATAGGGAAAAAAGAAAAGCGAAAAGTATCCAATAAATCTGATTGACAATGATATATTAAGGAAAAAGAGACCTTCTCAAATCTTATTTTCAATTGTTTCAATTCATTAATTGCATTAAACGTATATCAAAAATATGTTTATCCTTTCCATAGTGGATTGTAGATTTGCTCAATGTTACACTTGGATTAATATCACACCAAAAAGATGATTTATAATTTTGATTAGTATAGATACAATAGACTTTTGTCTGATATATAAATGGATCAAAACTTAGATAATTTCTCTAATGTACACATTGACTCTTTGTAGATCTCACAATAACTAAATTAATGATGTACTCAAAGCTAGAGACCATATTAGAAATAAAAACTTGGTTTCCAATTAGAAGAGAAGAAAGCTTAGATTACATGACTAGTGTAAGTGATGCATTGCCAGCTCCAAACCAAACCATGAATGCATCTCTTACAAACCCATGCTCAAGATTACAATAGACTAGAAAAATACATAGAACTGCATAAGAGAGGATACAAGAAGGAAATGACTAAGTACTAATTGCTAACAAGAAACGATATATCGGACCGTGAACCCTCAATTCCCCATGAGCTAGCAAACTCTTCTCTCTCTTAAGCTCCACGTGAATTAAACCACGTAGAGTTCAAAAGAGAGCAGAAGAGCTTAAGCTCCATTGTTAGGAGCACTCAAGCAAAGAGAAGCTTGTAATGTTGAAGATGAGAGAGAGAGAGAGAGAGAGAGGAAAGACGATATTAGTGTATATAGAGGAGGGGGTCCCTTTTGGAGTTTAGCGTGTGGATTTTAAAGAAGTTGAAGGGATTCTGGTGGGGATGGGATTATGGGAAGAGGGGAGCATGTTCATGGGGAAATGAAACAGCACTAGCTCACATTTCAAAGCTCTTTGGACTCGGAGTAGGAAGGGTTCATACTTATTGAGAAATATATTCTTTTTTTCAATAAAAATTAAATGGCTAATTGGGTATAGACTAGTTGAGATGTACCTCCGGATGGAGAGAACATTAGTTGGGTATAGTCTGTAAAGACCTAGTTGGGATTTTTGATGTTATAGGAAACCACCCTCAACTATTTTAATTTGAGAAATCTCTCCTAAATTTTGGGTATAGATAATTCGTCTTATCTTTAAAATTTTAATTTAATCCTCTAAGACTTTCTTCATTTAACCCCTCAAAACTAACACGGTTAAGTCTAATCTATTTTGTGACAAGTAGGGGTGGAAATGAACCAAATAAGTAAGAAATAGTTCGAATAATTGTTCGAATAACTATTCGGTCATATTCGATTCAGTAGTTCATTTACCACTAAGCAAATATTTTTTAGTATTCGAGTTTACTAATGAATAGAATTTAGCTAAATGTATATTCGATTCGTTTGTCTATTAAATATTCATTTAAAATTTAATACAACTTATTATTTATATTATTGCACATATAATGTCATATTTTTAACTCATCTACCATTTCTACTTAAGTTTTGTATACTGATTTTAAGACTTAAATAATCTTAAATCTGTTTTCTAATTAAATTTTAATTTAAATATATATACATCATATATTATAAAGGAATAATTTCTATTTATGAATTTCAATATTATTTAAAAATTAAATTGTTTAGCAGAATAAATATACTTTGATATTCGATAAGTATTCATGAATATTCATGAATATTTATCAAATACCAAGTATTCGAGTTCAAATTCGAAAAAACTAGATATATTAATATTAGAATCTGCATTCGAATTCGATAATTTTAAACAAATACAAATACAAACACTTTAATATTCGATTCAATTCGATCATTTACCACCCCTAGTGACAAGTATATCTCAACCATAAAAGAATTACCTTGATTTTTGCCAGATGAAAGAAAAAAAGAGGTATAGAGGAAAAAACATCACGACATGGTCCTTTTATTATTGGTTATGGGTTTCTTTTTAACTAAAAAATGGATTTTTTTTCAAGAGGGTATATCGTCCAAATCTCATATTAAAGTAACAACATTAAGGGAGTTTGTTGAGAGAAGTATAAAAGATCAGAAAAGCTTTTACGTGACAACAAAAGTTGGAGGGGATTTTCTAAAATGGTTGTTGTACCTGAGAAAGATTATTTACAACACACCCATAGTTAGGAGTTTTTTTCAAATTAAATGAGATGAGTGCATTTTTTGAGGCAACCCCCATACTTGAGGTATTTTCAAAAATTAACCCTTCTTTTAAATATGTCCTATTTACATATTTACATCTCAAATCTTTAATAATTCGATATTACTCCCTAAAATTGTGATCAATTTCAAAATTTTCAAGGACTTATAATATAGGATTAATATATATAGAATTACTGAAGGTTTAGAATCAATGGACTAATATCTAAATAACGTTTACATATTTGTTCTTATAGATTACTTATAGTTCTATAAGATGTCCTTATAAGCTATACAAATTTGATAAGTAACATATAATATAATTAATTAATAATGATAATTAATTTAGTTTAGTTAGGACTATAATGTAATATAGAAAAAGAATAGGTGTAATATTGTCTATAGAAATTTTTTCACAACTCTCACTTTTAAAGAAAGTATGATATGATTCATCATTTTTTATGATAATTCATGCGAAAAGACTTTATACTCTTGTGTGCAGTAGCATAGAAATAGTAGGAAGAACATAGTTCAGTTAGGATATCCTAGTTTCTTCCCATATATAAGTGATTTGTATTTTTTTAAGGGACTTTTGCTTACAAACCCCCAACTAAGTTAAAACTTACGTAATTCTCTATGTTGTCGTACACTTGGAATACAAAGTTAACAACCACATATGACAACAGGTATAGCTACATATTACATATACTGTAAATCAAGTGTATTATACATACTTTATATTTAGTGTATAGCACATATGATAATATCTATGGCTACATACTTCAACGTGCAGAGCTACATCTCATATTATATGTAGCTACAGTGTTAGTGTATAGCAACGTACTAAATATGTGAGGTGTCATTTAACAATAGGTTAGGGAGAGAATCATTTTTTGACCCAGCAGACACTTAAATCTACAATAGAATAAAGTGAGTTAATTCATCTTTATATATTTGCCTCTAACCGGAAAAAAAGGAAAGAAAAGAAGAAGAAGAAGAAGAAATAAAGAAAAAAGAGGAAAGTTTTCTCTTAAGCCCAAAAAAAATGAGGAAAATGGCGATTTGAAAACCAAATTGAGTGCCACATAGGATTTAGGTTTTGGATGATTTCCATTTCACTTGTTCGGTTCGCATGACGATTTATAGAAAAGTGGCCTTGAAATGGGGTTTCACGTCACATTTTGCAGAAATGTGATTTCAGGCTATAATGGCGTGAAAACGGGCGGAAATCTGGCTGATTTATCAAGGCGGCGGGAAGAAAACTGGGAAAAGCTTTTAGGGTTCCCTTCACCGCCTCTTCGTCGTCTTCATCATTTCCCCATTTTGCCGCTTGTCGTCTCCATTGCTCTGCCTCCTTGATTTCTCTAATATTCTAGCCAATACTTCCAGCTGATGAACTTGAAGAGGAAAGAAGCCCCCGATGACCATTCAGGGGCTGTTTGTGTTAGCTCAGGCAGATCTAGCAGAAAAATACCTTTTTTGGGTGATTTCTGTTTCTTATCTTCTTCTACTTGTTGCGGCGTAGTCAGATATGCACCTGATCAGTCTAATTTTTTCCTTGAACGGGGATTCCCTCACATTCACCCGCTAGTGGTTTGATCTGACTTTTTCTTCAGGTGTACCTCCTCATAGAGCAAATTAGTTATAAATTTTTATCATGCATCAAATTTTCTGAATTTATCCTTAAAAATTAACCTTGTGATTTGGGGGTTTTTGCGATCATAGCAACGATCTAAGTAACTACATCATGCAAGTAATTGAAGAGATTTATTCTTTTATTTTATCTTTCATCTCCAATTTCCGCACTTTCTAAAGCCCTTGCTTTTTGGTAATTTATAATTTTTTCCAAGTAACAATTGATCAAAGTTTGCTGCTCTTATTTTCTAACCCCCAACATGAGCGGGTCTATTTCCCCTATCTGAAAGCTTCTAATTAAATCCAGTTAGAGATTACAACTAGCTACTGTGACTGTCTGTTATACAGCAAATTTCCATTCTTTAGTTAATTTGTTATCACTTTTTGATTCAGATAAATTTAAACTGTTGTCATTATTTCAAGTCTTTAGTTAAACTGTTGACATTACTGCCAGTCTTCAGTTTTAGAGATTACAACTAGCTACTGATAATGTCTTTAATTAATGTGTTCTATCATTAAAATTATCTACTGGGTAATACCAACTTATTTACTAAATGGGGTGTATAATAAAATTATCTGCTGGGTTAGAGTGACTTTGGCCAAATCTGAGAAGCAGTGCAAAAACCTGTTGCTATTTTACAAAAAATATGTGCTCAAAGGATGGTTATTCACTTGTGTATCTTTTTATGCATGATTCATTCACAGTATTATTCACTTGTGTTATCTTTACTGGTTATTAATATGTCCACAGTCCTACAACAAATAATTTGAGTATGGGGTTAATATGTATATGTTTTGATTTTTAATTTAAAATTTGAACTTATAAGTAAAAATTGTAGATGGATGGTGATTTTGATGATGAAGAGGTTGTTATAAGAATGTGTGCCGAGGCTACATTTTCAGTCATGGTTATAGTTTTCATATATTTTTTTAGGAGAATGAAGTGTCGCCGTAGATCAATACGGTCTGGACCAAGTGATGAAAGACTAAGGCAGGAAAATACTAGGGCAGAGTTGATGATTCGTATATATCACGGTTATAGTGATAGCTGTCAAAACTTTGTTAGAATGTGCTCAAGTGCTTTTATGAAACTAGCAAAGTTAATGAGGAAAAAACATCTCTTAAAGGACTCAAGGCATATAACAATAGAGGAGCAACTTGCCATAACATTGAATATATTGGGCCATAAATCCAAAAATCATATGATGAGAACACAATTAATAAGATCAGGGGAGACAGTTAGTAAATACTTCAACATAGTATTGCAAGCTATTTCGTGCGTACAAGGCAGATATATGAAACAAACACCGAATAAAGTGCCTCAAGAGATCCTAAGCAATCCATCATTTTATCCATTTTTCAAGGTATATCATCCACTACCAATTTATGCAAATAATTCTCTAAACAAATCATATATTACATTAACAAAGTAACTTGTACTCTATAGGATTGCATAGGTATGATAGATGGGACACATGTGGATGCCATGCTACCTGCTTCACTTGTTGCGCGTTTCAGAGGGCGCAAGTGTGTCACACAAAATATTATTACGGTTTGTACACCAAACAAACTGTTCACCTATGTTTTAGCTGGGTGGGAGGGGTCGGCTAACGACTATAGAATACGTCAAGATGCTCTATCTAGACCACAACCATATGGCTTACGGGTGTACACTAGTAACAATCTCGTTAACTCAAAGTAATTACTCACTAATAATTACATTACACAAATCTAATTAAATTACTGTGTAAAATGTAGATAAATATTACTTGTGAGATACGGGGTACATAACCCAGTCGGGTTTTATATCCCCGTATCATGGTGTTCGTTATCATCTAAAGGAATTTACGGGGAGAACACCTCAAAATAGGAGGAAGTTATTCAATCTTAGACATTCATCTTTGAGGTCAAAGATTGAAGCTACCTTTGGTATATTGAAGAATTGTTTTAAGATTCTCATAGAAAAACCCCACTACCCCTTCCCGCACAAGTTGACATCGTTTTGGCATGCACGGTTCTCCATAACTACATTGCAACAGTCGATCCAGACGATGACTTGCTCAATGAGACCATCGACTTTGAAGAGGATGGTGTTGGAGAGGAAATTAATGAAGAAACCAACGTTATGGGTTTCACTCAGTCCCAAATAGTAAGAGAACAAAACGCCTCAAAGGATGAGTGGAGGTCTCGTAGGGATCAAATCGCATTGGACATGTAGATTAATTATTGTAGTAAATATCGACATGGTGACACGTCCGAGTCTACCTTGTGATTTGCTACGGTGGTCTTGATGTTTTCAGTAGTACTTTATGTTTGTTTTTCATGTAACTTAATGAGACTTTTTGTTGACTATGATGTTACCGGGTGACTTTTCCTATTTATGATTTACTTAGTTCTTGTTGCTTTAATCACATTTGCACGGTATTCATATGTTCACTATTTATCATTTTGGGGGCATCAAATTACATTATTACAACTACCTGCTACAGTTTGTATGTCCTAATTTGATGACCTCTATCTTTATGCTTGCTATGACATTTGTTTTCGTTAATGATTTGATTTTAGTAATTGTAATGATGTACTGACATTTGTTGCTTTAATCACACTTGCTCCTATTTTTATGACTCACATATGACTTGTTTAGAACTACATTTGTTGAAATATAGGAAATAGGTGATAAATCATCCTCTGAAGGGAATGATTTGGGCAAAGAGATGACTATTACTCACTCCCCAACTTCAATGGCACCACCACCTTCTCCTGCGTTCCTGCCAAGCAGTGGCTTCAACCATAGTTTCAATCCCATATTTCAGTCATCCTCACCCTTTGTGCAATCACCCTTAGTATTTTTAAATGTACCGTATTACGATGGTAACTTTTCCCTATGCTAAACCCTATTTCATCTTACATACACATGCTTAGTAGTCCACCACCTTTGCCACAAACTTTTAAGGCTCTAATTTATCCAGGCAATTGTGAAGCATGTGACTCGTGGGGGCCACGCGGGATGGGGAACCGTGTGAAAGATTGACGTGAAAAAGTTTTTTTTTTCAAACCGCGTAGGAGGCTTTCTGGCCCACCCGAAGACTTGAGCTTTATAAATACCTGGTGTAGTTATCTCCTAGGGTTTTGGAGCAAAGCAGGGGGAGAACGTGGAAATTCAGGCTGTGTACAAGTGTCAGGGGGAAAGAAAAATCGCAGGTGGGTGCGGGAGAAAAAGTCAGTGGCTTTCTTTGGCTTCGTGCAAACATGCTTTTGGCTCTTTTGAGAGAGAGATTGTGAGGGATTTGAGTGATAGTTTGAGGGTTTATTTGTGAGATCTTGTGTGATTGTAAACTCATTTGTATTCTCTTTCCCTCTAATTGTAGATCCCCCCTCCTTACCCCGTGGACGTAGCCAATTTGCCGAACCACGTAAAACTTGTGTGATTTGCTGTTTATGGCCATTGTAATAGTTTATTAGGTTTTCTCGACAAGTCAGTCCTAGAATTGATGAGAGAAAGAACTGATATCTTACTTTGTTGAGATATTCGCTTTAAATTTTTATTTCCTTGGTGAGACGTGAATTCTTATTGCGATCTTTCTCTCTTATTGTGCACCAGAAACTCTGCCAAAATTTTTGTTGCGCATAACAAGTGGTATCAGAGCTCAGGCTACGCTTGGGCTATTTGGAGGAGTAGATCGATTTGAAAGCTCGTCTAGGGTTTTGTTTGGTGATAAAGGTGGGATCTTTTGGTAAAAGCTCGTCTAGGGTTTTGTTTGGTGATAAAGGTGGGATCTTTTGGTAAAGACTCTATCTTTTTAGTTTTGGATCTATTCTTCGGTGGGATCTTTTGGTAAAGACTCTATCTTTTTAGTTTTGGATCTATTCTTCGTTCGTTGGTGCGTTGAGTAAGATGTCGGGGAAAGAGGGTACTTCGGGTGTCGAGAGTGGTGCTTCTGGCATGAAGACCATTCAGAGTTTGGATATCCATTCTATGAAGATAGATGTGAAGAAGTTTAATGGCACAAACAAATTTGGATTATGGAGATGCGAGGTTTTGGATGCGCTGAACACGCAGAATTTGGAGGACACCTTGGAGTTAGATGGCAAGCCAGATGATATTAAAGAGAAGGTTTGAAAGAAGATGAATCAAATGGCGTGCGGTGTGATTAGGTCTTATTTGACTCAAGGTCTAAAATATGATGTGATGAATGAGACTTCTGTGAAGAAGATTTGGGAGATTCTCGAAAGCAAGTATCTGACAAAGAGTATTGAGAACTGCTTGCATTTGAAGAGGAGACTTTATTATTTCCAGTTGAAGAAGAGAACCTCAATTAGTGATCACATGAATACCTACACAAAGCTTCTTGCAGATTTGGTGAATGTGAATGTCATGATTGAAGATGAGGACAAGGCGTTGCTATTATTGAGTTCCTTACCCGACAAGGAATATGAGACCATAGTTCTTACACTGATTAATGGGAAGGTATCTCTTTTGTATAGTGAGGTGACTACTGCACTTATGAATTATCAACTTTGAAAGAAGGATAAGAAGGCTTAAGTTGAGCCAATAGCAGAGGCGTTGGCCGCAAGAGGGAAGGGTCCAAACCAGAAGAATTGGAAGTTACAGTCTAGAGTAGGACATCCTACAATTAAAAAAGATCAGTGTGATTGGTGTAAGGAGATTGGTCATTAGAAGAAAGAGTGCCCAAAGCTTGACGAATGGATGTATGGTGTAAATTTGATTTCCCGAAAATAGGGAGTATTCGTTTGTATTAATAAGAAAGCTTATTACAAACTAATAATCAAATGGTTACAACATAAGCAGAGGGAATGCCCTCTTTGTTTTGTGTGGGGACTTTAGGTGGCTATAGGACGCTTCGCTCGATGCTCGTGTCGAGTCTGCTTCCCTTGGACCGTTCGATCGAGGTTGCTGGAGAGCTTCAGTTCGCAGTAGAAACTCAAATCGATGGAGTTCGGGTCTGCTTAGTTCGCCGGCGATCGGAGCTCGGAACTAGGCAGTGGTGCTGCAATGCAAAGATTATGCAGAGAGCTTGGTCTTAACTCTTTTTCTCCAAGTTTTGCGACCTCCTCTCCAGTGTGCTGGAAAGGGCTTTTAAATGGAAGAAGGACAGCTTGACTCATCCTTGAATTATGGGATGTGACCATATCTTCTTCAGAGACGTCTAGCTGCTCCTCGATACCATGAATGGTCATTCGAGGGATTGTGCTTTATGTCCTGTCACCTAAAATGGGAAGGTCCATCCTTGTATATGAGGCAACAGCCGTCTACTATCCGAGTGGACTTGACCAGCATTAATAAACCGCAGTTATGAGTTCACAGATCGATGAGGTGTCTGTCCGATCACTCGTACTATGCGTGACCACCCGGCGTGCTTTGAGCACGGTGCTTTCTCCTTTCCGGTCAGGAGAGGCGGCGAAGTAGGTGCACAGTACTCGAGTGGGTCTAGCCAACCTGCCGAGTGCCGGCGGATCCAGCTCTTGACTCAGACAGCCGAGGTGAGTCGCATTTATGAATGCTCAGGTTGACTCGACACCTATCCAGGCTTTCGTGCTGCGCGTACTGCGAGCGGCCGTTTGACGGTCCTGGGGTACTGTGCTATCTCCCTTCCGGTTTAGGCCCGTGCTAGAGAACTGAGCGTGCGAGTTCTTGAATTTCCTGTAAGCCCATGGAGGTATTTTTTACCGTCTACAAGACCCCCTTCAAAGTTTTCAGACCTAAACTGGCTTGCGTGTGGTCTGGAATACTTTGAATGAAGAAATTTTCGGCGAAGTAAGCGCACTTGATTTCTTTTAGGATTTTTAGCAAATCCTCAGCTATCAACGGGTTTGATGTGCCTTTACCGATTACCGTTTGAATCGGGCTAGCCATACTATTCCCCTCAGTATGATGAGTTGCTGAACAGTTTCTCTTAGGCTTAATGCTAAGATTTCTGCTCTTAACCCTTGCCGTCTGAGGCGTGGGTTTAACCGTTTAAGCGAGGTCAATCTATGGGCTTCATTCGTAATTTTACCTTTGAGGGCGAATGAATCGTCAAGGCGAAATTAGTCTTTGGGAGCCAAATTTCGCATGACTCGTGGGGTCAGGCCAAGTATTTGTAGGCGGAATCCCTCCTTTTTGAGGCGGAACGGTTCTGACGGGAGATGAGCCACGTGTCTGCCGATAGAGCTTCGTGCTTCCCAGCTAAGGCGGCGCGGTCTCGTCGGGTCGTGGCGATCGTGACCTGACAACATGATTTTCGTGTGTTTCACCCCACGACGCATCGTGGCCATGGTTTTCGAACTCAACCGTCGGATGCAACCCCCAATCTCGGTTCCTTCGATATACCGAGGGTGATCTAGGCCGTCGAATTTGATCGTGGCCACATCTCCTGTCCGTTAGAGTTTTTGCCTTTCGAGGGCAGTCGTGGCCACGTGGACAACTCCGCCCTTCTAAACCAACCATTTTCCTCTTTTGGGAGTTACCGTGCTCTCAAATCTCGAAAGGAACTTCCACGGAAAGAATTCTCGCTTCCTCCTACAATGGCTCCGAAATCTAAGAGGTGCAAAGTGAGGGGTGCAGGCCCCGGACGTTACTCCGACCGTCTCTCCGCCGGCATGCCTGCCAGTGCTCTAGAGTCGCGCCCAGGTACGTCGATGGGTTTGTTGGACGACCTCTTGTGGGTCTTAGGTGTCGAATTTAGGGAGATGAGTGTTGTTCACTATGCTTGGTAGCTTTCCCGATTTGGGGCAATGTTTGCTCTATTTGCCCTTAGGGGATGATTACTGTCTCCGCGGGCGAATCCTTCAGCTGGAAGGAGGCGAACTCCCTTTCCGATAGGTGAGTTCGGCCCTTTCTTGTTAGAGGGGGTGTCCTCTGTACGGATAGACCTCGTTCGAAGTGGGTTCCCCCTTTCGACAGGCGATTTCGCCCGCCTCTGTTTGATGGGCGATTTTGCCCCTACAGCGGATTTTGTTTCGATTGATTTTTTATTTCTTGTTGCAGCGACCTTTTCCGATGAGGCTTTTCCGGAGGGTGTGGCCGTTGGCCATGCCGGGGCTACGGGCTACACGGCACCTCCTCGATTTCCCTCTTTGGCTCCAATACCTGTGTTCACCGCCGATAAGCCGCATGGCCTGATAAAGAGAGTCACGGACAGTCATCACTTGACATTACGCGAGCTGACGACCAACGCGGCGCTGACAGATGAGGACAGGGCAGAGCTGCCGAAGCCTCAATTTTTGTTCGGCGACGCTATGGCCGACCCTTCCGCCCTGTTGCTCAAAGAGAGCCGGTGGTACCGCACGGTAGAGGGGACCCATTACTACCACTGAACCGCCCGTGGGGGAGTCGACAGCGGTGGCGGAGACCTTCCGTCACCGCTTCTTTCGAGCTGGTGGGAGCTTTCCCCCGAAGGACTTTAGAGCCCCGGGGTGGGTTTACTCTGCACCTGGCAGTGACACGTGGTGGTCCAAGATCACCGACTATGTTCTGGCCGAAAATGCTGACCTCAAGGACACAGAGCTGTATGTGGCCATCGAAGCCACTCGACACGGCCTGCGGATCAACGCTTCTCAGTTCCATAGCATCCTGGAACTGTATTGCGCGGAAAGCAGCACATTTTTCACCCCCAATGGTGAGCTTGGTATCACTCCTCACGAGATGTACGACATGTCAGGGCTGCCTCTGGGAGACTTTCCTTACGAGGAGTACGTCCCCGATCAAGATGAGATCGATCAGCTGTCGAACCATTCCCCTTTGGCGGTTGAAACTCTGTGGAAGTTACTCTGCCACTACCACATCTGCCTGAGTACCTTAGGGACATCAGATCACAAAGGGAAGAAGAAGAAGACCCCGGGGATCAGCCACAAGAATTGGGCTGATTATCTGTTCCCAGGGAACGATGTCAAGGGGAAGCCCGCTCTCCCGTTAGGCGCGTGCGACCAGCCCGAAGTGGAGGCGAGGATAGCTAAAGAAGGAAGCACTATGACTCTTGACCGCGACGAGGGCGGATTTAAGTCTGATACGGTCCTTCACTCATTCCATCATCAGGCGAAGTTTCTCATCTCGGGGAAGGCGTTGCTCGCGGTGTACCTCATGTTATGGTTGAAGAGGTGCGTAATCCCCACTCACTCCTTTGAGGCTCTTCCTGTGGAGGTCGTGTATCCGGCGGTTTGCTTAGCTCATGGGAAGTCTTATTCCCTGGTATCGGCAACGATAGCGTGCATTCACCGGGGGCTCCGCACTCTGACGGCCCAATTCTGCCGTGTGTCGGTCCTTGATGAGGGGGAAGGAGTAGTTATCAAAACTCCCAATCCTAGGGTGGGGCTACCGTACACCTACTTGATGGCGTGGTTCGTATACCACTGCGAATGTTTGATGAGCGCCCCGACGGCGCTCCAGGGCGATAAGTTTGTCCCCTTCGTCCAGCGCTTAGAGAGGTGCTCTTGGAAATGCAAGGACATCCCTGATGCAAGGAAGACGCTCTCCCACTTCGGGCATTATAATTTTTGCCGCTCCTTCCCTTATTTCAGCGGGGGCGGATATGGAGAATATCTCAGGGATGCGCCGACGGCGGATCACTACACAGTCCTCCCTCGTGGTGCTTTTTGCTGGTTGGTGAACATTCGGCCGGGGTATCACATTCTAAGAACGGGCTCTACATGCTATCTTGAGCCGTACATCCCCTGCAGGTTCGCCCGCCAGTTTGGGTATGATCAATTGTATGTGGGCAACGCCAATCCCTACCTGCGCTTTGAAGGAGGACTGGTGGATGGAGTTCAGGGATAGTTCTGGACTCATGCTGGTGGCGCTCAGGCTCGTTTTGAGTTACCCATGAAGGATCGTGATTTACATCACACGCTCCTATATTGCCGCTGGTATCGGGGTGCTAGTGCTAATCCTACTAATTTCCGGTTCCAGAACTCATGTCTGGCGGAACGCGATCGTCCTGCTAGAGGGTCTCTCCGCTCTTCAAGGCGAAGGTTGAGGACACCGAGGGTTTTGACGCTGGCTTAGACGAATCCGAGGTTCCCGAGGTTCGAGTTCCTTCCCCCGGTCCTTCGCTGGATGCCCCTGGTGAACCAAGAGAATCTGGGCGCCCAAGACCGGTCCAGAGTCCGACCATTGGACAAATGGGGGTGCCGCTTCTGTCTCCGAGTAGCTCGCTTCTCTCGAAGCGTTAGCGGGAGGCAGCGGCCGAGAGTTCCCGAGCGGGGGCGGCCAAGAAGGCCCGTGGTGATGAGACAGCGGAGACCGTCCGAGCGGCGGAAGGTCGGGATAATGTTCCCCAGGTAGGCATCCCCGGAGCGGCGACATCTGGGTCTGGAGCTGCGCTGCCCGCCTCTTCTGCTGCATCGGGGGCGGTTCCGGCGACTTCGAAAGACGCTCCTCCGAAATCTGGCGTGAGGCCACAGACGGGAGTCCCAGCGGCTTCTGCGTCCGCATCAGGAGGTAATCTTTGCAACAGTGTCTTTGATCGCAATGTTGATCTCATACCTTTTGACATTGGCATTGGACCTATGCAGGTGCGATTGAGAAAGTGATCTCCATTCCTTCTGACGAAGAAGAGGAGGCTGGAGATGAGGAGAGGCCCACCGGCTCAGGTAAGCGTGTGTTTTAGCATTACTCCTCCTCCCGTACCCGACTGTTAGTAGGGTCCCTTTCGAGGGGTCTCTGTTAACCCTTTTTAGTGTATTTGTAGCTGATCCTGCCCGTGAAGTCGCGGGTAAAGAGGATCCTCACTCTTGGGTGAATCGCTCATCTGGGGAGTCGGGCGAATCTGAGGAGGATGACAATGTCTTGGTTCATGAGGCATTGTCCAGCGAGGAAGAGGATTTGGCTCCTGAGGACGCGCCTGGCCAAATAGGGGGATCTCCTGCTCCTGAGGAAGCGTCGACTGGGGATCGTTCATCGGCGCGAGAGTCTCCGCTTCAATGGGAGGCTCCTACTCTGCAGGTGACCACTTCTTCGTCGGCGGTGGTCGTTGATGTTGTGACCACTGCACCGAGGTCGTCATTGGTCACACCGGCTTCGGTGGTGCCAATTACCACCCCTACGGTTATGGCTATAGGTACCTCGACCGTGATTTCATCCATGGCGGAGGAGGCCGCCCTCTCTCCCTTAGAACGCTGGTGAAAGACGCAGGTGGCGCGAGCTCTGGCCAATTTTGAAGATACTTTGGCCCACTGCACCCGGCTGGTCTTGGAGGAGAATTGCCCCTTCGAAGAATTTAAGGAAGTTCTAGAACACGATGCGTCCTTCTTGCGTAAGAGGCTCGGCGCTACCGCGGCGAGGCCCTACTTTCAGCGTTTGAACGAAGTCGAGGGGGCTGTTCGGCAACTGCTCACTCTTCGTGCGGAAAGCTCCGCTCTTGTTGATCTCGCCTCCCGCGAAGTTCGAGTAGCTATGGCAGATCGCGATCGCCGCCTAAACGAGAACATGACGCTAGAGTTAAAGCTATCAGCGGAGTCGGAGCAGGTCAAAGCCGAGGATGCACAAGTGGCCCGCGAGGAAGAAACGGTCGATAGCCAGTTCTCCTGACTTGCCTTCGAAATAGAGAGGCTGAAACAGGTTGTAGCTGAGGCACAGGCTTCCCTGGTTGTTCAAGAGAAGGCTCGTGATCGGGTGGCAAAAGAGTTGGAGGGCGTTAGGTCTCGCCGGAGATTGACCATTGACTCTGTTGAGGAGAATGATCGAGCTCTTAAGGATGTCAGGGAGACCATTTAAGACTTGATCTCGTGCACAGAGGAAGATGTTCGTCGAGAGGTCCTAAGGAGGCTTGAGCTTCGCCATGCTGAAGAAATCCGCGAGGCGGAACTTCGATTGAAAGCCTTGTAATTTGCCTCTTTTCGTCTTGTCCGATTACCAGTTGTACTAGGATCTCTTTCTATGAATGAAATTATCCTTTTGTTTTTGGTCTATTGTCACTTGCGTGGGTGCTCCATCTTGTAATCCTGCATTAGTCAGAATTTGGCCGTAGGAGAATCTCAACTGCAGAGGAACGCTTGTCAGCGAGTTTCTGCTGCAAGATTATCTCATCTGCAGGTGAATTTTGTCTGCAGGCGGATTTGCAGATGTCTTGACGGCGAATCTGGTCCTGACTGGGTTCCTCTTTCAGTGGGCCACGTGTCAATCTACGTGTACGCCAGTTAAGGAGACGTGGGCTAGCCGTTTCGCATTAAATGCGTAGTGGGCCTCTTCATCTCTCGCGCCCGATTCGGGCCGTTGTTGCAGATCGTGGTCACGAACCATCAGATCTCGTCCGTCCAGGTAAGATCCGATCTGTTTGGCCTTACCCTTCAACTGCTTTAGCCTTGAACGATCTAATCAAGCATTGAGTAACCGCCTAGAGTTCTTAGGGTATTTAACACCCTTACTCTCTATCAAGAGGACCTTCAGCCTTCTCATCATCTTCCTCATAGTAAACCCCAATTTTCTCTTCTTCACACTCCTGATGGCGCCGAAGGTGAAGAGGGTTGCTTCCAAGAAAAGGAAAGAACCTTCTTCCTCGGGCGCTGCTGAGGCTCCTGCGACCGAAGGTATTCTTTCGTCCCGGCTCTTGCGTGGGTTGAACAGGTATCCTTCCCTTGACTCCTCTCTGTGTTATTGTCGTGTTTTACAGATCGAGGGGAAGTGCCGGTTGCTGAGGAACATGCGGCCGAGCCTATCTTGATTTTGGACGACGAATCTGATGGTTCTGAGAACTCCGCCGCCTCAGATTCTGCCCCCCAGCCGGGACCTGAACCCTGCCTCGAGATCCCGCCCATCATGGCGTTCGCTCCAGGCCAAGAGCCTGTTCCCTCTGAGTCTTTGTCCTGGCAGGCTCGCATCGAAGAGTTCGAGAGCGCCGTGAGGCAGGTGATCTCCCTTGTCGAACTCGGCATGGGCAGTTTCGACAGCTTCAGGCAGTCCCTCTACGATCGCGTGGCTGATTTACGGCGATCGGGTGAAAATCGGCTTGCTACCCGTTGCATGCGTGAACTCCGTCTCTTGGAGCCACGCATGATAGGGTTAGAGGCATTGCTACGGCAAGGTCCGAAAGCCAACATGGAGTCTTGCCTGGCTCATGTTAGGCATCAGGAAGCCTTGGAGCAGGAGACCCGTTCCAAAGAGATAGCGGATTTGGAGTCTGTCACCAACTTTTGGGTGGTCAACAACATTTGCTAGAGGAGCAAATCATTAACCTCAATCGCACTATGGCTCGCCTGAGGGCCGAATTGGGACAGGCGGAGGTGAAGTGGAAGGGGCTCCAGTCCGACGTCGTTAAGGTCAGTGAGAACGCTGAGGCGGGAACTCGACGCCTGCTAGCCTTGCGCCAGGCAGATGCTGCCGCCAGGTCGAGCCGTGAAGACCGGATTCGGAAGGCTGCTGAAAACAAGGCTCGGGAGGACCACGCGAGCCAGGTGGAGGCGGCCAAAGAAGAGATCTCCACTTTTAGCGTGTTCGACTAAGACCTTTGCCTTGTGATTGTGTTAAGACATTTTGTTTATGACTTGTTTGTTTATGAAGTCATGACTTTGTTCAAATGTATTGTCTTAAACACTGGGTGCATGCTCTGCTTCTTTGAACGTAATATTATGACTTTCGCAATTGCAAAAACCATAACTTTGTCCAAATGTACTGCCTTAAAGCATCAATGAGGTTTGTGCCCACTCATTGTGTGCATATTCTTTGGATATGTCGCTTTCCCGTGCCGACAATCTCGTACTGCAGGCGAAGCTTCTTTCATGAAGACGAGCCTACTTTCAAGGCCAAACTCTATCCTGATGAGTTTACGCTGGCGGCGAAACTAGGGCGACGGTGAGTTCGCTAAGATGGTGAAGCTCGGCTCCTGACGAGTTCACGCCGCTGGCGAAACCCAATTGATTGACGAGTTTGTCTGCAGGCAAAACTCGATCGCGGTGAGTTTTGCTTGGAAGCTAAACTCAACTGCTAGCGAGTTCAAGTAGATGGCTGAACTCAACTGCTGGCGAGTTCAAGCAGATGGCTGAACTCAACTGCTGGCGAGTTTACACTGCAGGCGAAACTTGGAGGGTGGCGAGTTTGGCCAGCAGTCAGAAATCCACCATGGGCGAAGCTCGTGCCACGCGTCCGTCGGGCCCAAGTGCTTGCCAGCTAACACTCTGCGGGCGCACTAATGCTCATTAATGGCGAAGCGACCGAACGCTTCGCCTCTCGTGTCCAACCCGATCGGTCGGTTTGGAGTCTCGAGAGGAACAGCCTTTATTGGCGTTGAGTTCGAAGCGTCGCAGAACATCTGGACCGCTTGATCGCTTGGAGTAACAAATCTCAGCCGTTGAGTTCTTTTCGAACATGTATTAGTACTTGCCTCTCTTCAGCAGAGTTCTTACTGCTTCGAGAGAAAGAAACATTCGCTAGGAGAAAGCCACCGCAGTAGCTTCCTCCGCCCCATGGCTTCTGCTTCTGACCATAGCGATACTGAGGGCGTCGGCTCCTCCGCCACCGTTGTCGACATCGGCGCTCCGGCTGCTCCTCCTGCGAGCTCGATCCAGGGGTCCTATGTTCCAGACCCTTTGGCTCACCCCGCGTTCGTGCCCCTCCAGAGTTTGGTGGGCCTGGTGCATGGGATCGCCCTCTCGGTTAGCGTGGGCGATGAGCGATACTACGATGCGCTTCCTCATGTGAAAGCGGGCTTGGAGGCGGTTCGCCGCGCTGGTGATGCCTCGCTCACACGGCGATGACCGGATGGACGCCTACCTGGACAGGGCCTTCTTTGAGGACGCTGGCTCTCTTCGCGGCGAGGCGAAGCTGCGGGAGCGTGAGCTTGAGGCGAGGAGGCTCAACGAGGCTGCTGCGACGGTGGACCAGGAGCTCCAACTCCTTCGCCAAGAGGAAGAAGCCAGCGAGGTGGACCTAGCCAAGCGGCAGCAGGAGCAAAAGGAGAAGGCGAGGGTCCGGCGTGCGGCGGAGCGTGCTGCGCTCAAAGCCAAAATCGGCTCTTTTAGCCTGCTGAAATTCTTGTAATGCTGCTGCTTAGGTCCCCGCTTATCCCCCCATTTTTTTTTGTTGTTTTGTTAATTTAGTCGGTGCCTCAGGCACCACAACTAAACTGCAAACTCGTGTAAACTTTGGCCCGTTATGGCCTTCTTTTGCTTGTTATGCCTTTCCTTATTTTGCTTGCACAGTTTTCTCTTTCTTTATCTGCGCTGTTTGGGCCTCTGAGTTGAACTTGGCGAACCCTCGACTATCTTGCTTTGGATTTAGTCGTTTTAGGCTCTTGTTCTGCCTTCTGTTGCTCACAGCGTGGGATCGGGTTAATTCCGATCTTCGCGTTGTTGTTGCTCACAGCGTGGGATCGGGTTAATTCCGATCTTCGCGTTGTAGCTTCAATGGAATTGAGAGAGCAGCACTTGGCTTGCAGTAAAGAACAATCGTGTAGCTTCAATGGAATTGAGAGAGCAGCACTTGGCTTGCAGTAAAGAACAATCGCTCGTTCCTGCGGCCGACTGAAGAACTTCAACTTCAACCCGCCTTTTGGCAAGTTGTTGCCTGGGGAACCAACAGACAGGTCGTCTGCCGAACCGCTTTGGACAATTATCGTCATTTGAGAATATGACAATTGATTGTGGTAGGTGTAGGCATATAAAATTGCTTATAGGTCCTTTAGCTCAGCTCGGCACAAACCGACGAACCAACGAGACGACGAGATCGACGAATCGCATCAAGCGACGGAATGCATCCATACACGTGCGGGATCAAGCCAAGGGTTCGAAGAGTCAACGAGTCATCCAACCAAAGGCATACTCGGACGAATGACGATCGAATCAAGATCGGTTTCGGACTCCAACTCAGAAGCGGATTTACTGCCTAATCGGGATCCGGATTTACTGCCAAATCAGATCAACCAAATCAAAGACTAAGTTAATCAAATCACGGACAGAACCAAAGGCGGAAAACTGCCAAAGCAGATCATCAAATCAGAGACCAAGTTAATCAAATCACGGACAGAACCAAAGGCGGAAAACACCAAAAAACCACCACCTAGAGGGGCTCGGCCGAAGCCACTGTGCGCGGGCACAGTTCTGAGTGCCTATAAATAGGCCTTGTGCTCATTTGTTTCAGAGGTTGGAAATTTTGGAGAGAGGCGAAGCCCTGCTGACCTCGAGACTCAGATCCAAACAAGATTCAAACTTTAGGACTTCAAGGACTTGCTCATCCAGATCTGGTGCTCGGCGACCGTCAACGCCAAATAAGGCAGGTATTCGAGAGGACCAGATCTCAGATCTACGCGTACGAACTCCGGATCTAAGCTTGGTCTTAGATCCCGAGACTTGAGCGATTGTTTCCTTGGTGAATCAATCCACTGAAATACTTTGGAGGGGGTATCTGTAGGCGTATAAAATTGCCTATAGGTCCCTTAGCACAGCTCGACGCCGATTTAACAAACGGACCACCGGGCGACGTATCCAAACAAGACCGTTAGCTCGCCAACGCTGAAGCCAAGCTATACGCAACGGAGCAGGTTAACGAGGCGACAAATCGCACCCAAGCATTGGAATGCATCCACTCGCACGCGGAATCAAACCAATGTTTAGGTGAATCACCGAGTCATCTAAACAAGAGCGAACTCGGATGAATCACGATCAAATCAACATCAATTCCGGACTCAAATTCAGAAGTTGGTTTACTGCCATATCAGGAACCCGACTCACTGCCATATCTGGAATCAAGTCAACAAGTCGTTGCCAAGTCAATCAACCACACAAGAGAACCAGAACCGGAAACAAAGGACGAAACGGACAAACACCCGGGGACTCGGCCGAAACCGAACCACCCCAGGGTGGCTCGGCCCAAGCCGAGCCACCCTGAGGTGGCTCGGTGGCCGAGCCACCCCAGGGTGGCTCGGCCAAGGCCGAGCCACCCTGAGGTGGCTCGGCCAAAGCCGAGCCACCCCAGGGTGGCTCGGCCAAGGCCGAGCCACCCTGAGGTGGCTCGGCCAAGGCCGAGCCACCCATGGGTGGCTAGGCTCAGAACTGTGCAAATGCACAGTTCTGAGTGCCTATAAATAGGCCTTGTGCTCATTTGTTTCAGAGGTTGGAAATTTTGGAGAGAGGCGAAGCCCTGCTGGATTGAAGACTCAGATCTAAAAAAGATCACAACTTTGAAGGCTTGGAGACTTGGACTTTCAGATCCGGTGCTCGGCGATCACCAACGCCAAATAAGGCAGGAGTTCGAGAGGATTGGATTTGAGATCTACACGATCACACTCCGGATCTAAGCTTGGTTCTTAGATCCCGAGATTCGAGCGGTTGTTTCCTTGGTGAAACAATCCCTCCCGGCTATTATTCCCTTGGTGGAATATTACCCGTCATATCGTGTAGATCCGACCGGATCGAGATCACGCGGTGGTCCACGGCAAATAACCCCGGCGCAGGCAAAGAACCCACCAAAGCGAGCGACCGCAAAACAGGAGCTCGCGATTAGTTCGACAAATAAGGAAAATTGTAATCTTTACTTTGTTTTCTTTGATTTTTCATTGTAACCGGATCTTATAAAAAGACCGGATCTTTGTAACGCATAAAGTTGTTAACTGAGATAGCAATGATATCAACAATGAAGAAAGCTACGATTTTTCCCGCGAACAATCTGGCGACCACAGTGGGAGCCAACAGCTTTACTGCCGAAGCTGTCGCGTCGCAGCCGCGGATCCCGATCCCGGTCGAGGAGGAGGTCGAGTACGAATTCGACCAACAAAAGTTCGAGGAGTATCTGTCATCCTCGTCCGAATCCACCTCCCCTCGCAAGTCCAAGTCTCCAAAGCTCTCTTCCAAGAGAAAACTTCGTTGGTACGAAGAAGTTGAAGCTGCCAACGAAGATCTCGCCCCGTTTGATGCCGAAGCTGCATCGGGTGAGATCTCTCCTTCCAACCAGGTCAGATCTGCTCTGGCCGAATCTTCCGTTGCCGAGGGCGTAGTGACTCTCTCAAAGAGAGCCCGCCAAAGGCAACGTCAGCGCCTTGCGAAACAAATCGCAAAGGCAATGGAATCTGTGGACGGGATCCGTTACAACACGGATCTGAAGAACAGAAGAGGCGAACGACCTCAACAACCAATGAATGGCAACTCCTCCAAGCCACCAACGAACGAATGGATCCGTGTCAAACGGAACCGTTCAACGCTGGAGGATCGCATTCAGAAGCGCCGCGCACTCTCAGCACAAGCACGAGCTCAAGTTCAAGAAGCCCGTAGAAGGTGGCAGAATGGAGTAGCCAAGAAATCACCACTAACTCACAAAATATGGAGGCCAAAGTCCAAAGTGGTGAGTCAGGCCGAGGATCGACCTTTACAGCCTTCAAAACGAGTTCAACCTCCCGAACCATCCCGAGGAAGGAGGTCAATCTTGGAGCGCCTCGGTCCAATTCCCGACGAGCGCAACGAAGTCCATGAACGCTCGGGCCCGATGAAGAGGCTCCGAACTAATCAACATGCTGGGGGTCGACACAACCCTCAACATGACAAAGAGTTTACGGCACCCAAGCGCACTACCTTGCGCATCGAAGTTCGGGAGCCCGCTGAGAATTCATGTCTACAAAGGCGTGTTTCGAGGCGAGTGACTCTCGGAAGTCCAAATAAGGCAGTTTGCTCTCAGAAGGAAACGTTGTCATCCGAGGATGATAACGTTATACCTGGGAAATCATGCCAACACGCGATAGGTTACTCCGATCAAATGGACGAGTTGTACTATCGTGCTGGGGGTACGAACAAAACAAGAAAAAGAAGCCCTCAAGGGCTCGAAACTCAGTGCCCATGTGCCAAGCTCATTCGGGTAGTACTGTCTCAATGCAACTGCATCAAGGGAGTCCCCGAGAGAATTTCAGTGTTCGAAAGGCTCGGCACCGAAACGCCAAAACCAAGGCATAGGCGCTTCCGGCAAAGAAGAACAGTGGTTAAGGATGGAGAATTTCCGAAGGTCACCGCCAACATGACCAGCAAAGAGACATCGACACAGATTGATCTCAAATCGTTTCTGGAAGCGTCCCGGCGTGTAACCCGTCTGCAGTCCGGAGCCATCGCACGAGGAACTTATGGTAGGGTTCGGATAAGATTGCCTTCGGAAGATGAAGAATCGGATTCCTGCTCTGCTGTCGCATCGGACAATACAGTGTCCAGCGAAGGACAACCCCGCGAGTCATTCATGATAGGCGCGGAAGAAATGGCCAAAATGCTTGAAGACGCTTTGGCTAAGCAGAAAGAAAGTTTTAAATTCGAGATGGAGACGGCCATGCAGCAGATGAGAGAGATGCATGAACAGCAAATCCAAGCATTCAGGAACCAACAAGGTGAACCAAGCCACCGTAACCAGGTTGCTCAGGAAAAGGAGCACGCGGATGGGGATGAAGCTCACAATGCCAATAACCCTCCCATCAATGCAGGGGGTGGTAGTGAGGATGCCAACGGGGATACAAGTGAAGACTTGAAGATCAAAAGCCTCGAGAGTAAAATCAATACGTTGCTGTCTGCTCAAGAGGTAAAGAAAACGGGCATTCCTTGTCCATACCCGAGGGAATGGGAATCAATCCCCTATCCGGCGAAGTTTAGTCTAATCAACTTCACGCCGTTCGATGGAAGGGGTTCCCCCACCCAGCATTTGATTTATTTCAAATCGCACCTGGGTGCTATCTCTGGGAACGAGCCTCTGATGGTGCGGTCATTCGTCGGCACTCTTCGCGGAGCTGCCTTCGATTGGTATCGTCGCCTCAAGCCAGGAAGCGTGAACAGCTGGGATGACATGGAGACGAAGTTCCTTGCAAATTTCTTCGACGACGACACCGAGATCTCTATCGGATCGTTGCTCGACGAGAAACAAAAAGACGGGGAGTTAGTCGACACCTTCGTCAAAAGGTTCCGGAACAAGGCGATGAATTGCCGGGACCCGATCACCGAGGAATTCATTCTCCAGACTTGCCACAACAACCTCGCATTGGACGTATTGGAGGCAATGGGGACAGCACCGTCTGACACTTGGAAGGATCTGAAGGTGCGCGGTGAACAAGCCGAACGCTTCCTTAAAAGGAAGAAGGCCGAAAGGAACCAACCGACGGTTAATCTGCTGGACTCAAACTTCGCTTCCCGTGGTAAGGGCAAAGCACCTGCAGCTGCTGGTGGTGCTAATCAAGCGTCACAACAGCAATCCCGAAGGCAGCAGAAGACTTCGGGTCCGAGACTCCAGAGAGAGTATTCCTTCAAGGACGAAGACGTTCCAACCATCTTCGAATCGCTCCTCGAAGGCAACAAGATCAAGCTACCACCTATCACGAATCAGGAGGAAGCTGATAACACTACGGACCCAAAGTACTGTGCATACCACAGAAGGGTTGTTCATCCCACCAAGGATTGCTTTGCTCTCAGGAATAGCATTCAGACCTTGGTCGAAGCCGGCGTTATAACGCTAAGGTAAGCCAAATAAAAACGGCAAAACTCCGACCGGTATAAGAGTATAAACTGCTTCCTGACACTCCAAAGAGTATACGAGTATAAACTGTTTCTCAATCCTCCGACCGGTATAAGAGGTTAAACTACTCCCTGATACTCCAATAGGTATATGAGTCTAAACTGTTTCCCCACTTTTGACGGGAAGTTCCTGGAGAATATTAAGCTAATATTCTTAAGGATAACCCGGTTAGTTAACTGATAATAATGTCCGAACCAGTTCCGCAGAGGAAACTGGGGGTGGACGATTTATGTAACGGGAAGTTCCCAAAACCACAGCAATGTAATGAATAAGGACTCCCATTCAAGTTCTCACTGTGTCTGTGCACTCAACACTCTCTCTGTTAGAGTCTGGACGTAAAGTTCCTGATTGGTCAAACCTTCTTACAGTTAGGACCACAGTCAAAATCCCCTCTCGATTCCTCCAATGAACGAGAGGTCCACTTTCAAATCGAGTGATCAAACCTTCCTACAGTTAGGGTCACCTCAAACCTCCCACTTGGTCAAACCTTCCTACAGTTAGGACCAAAACCACGATTCATTCTCGATAAACGAGAAATTCATCTTTAGTTCGATAATCAAACCTTCCGACAGTTAGGGTTATCCGAATCTTTTTGATTCTCGGAGTGGAGATCCCACTCTTAGTTTCACCTTTCCGGATTCTGGGGGTGGAGATCCCACCTCGAGTCTCCTTTCCTTCTTTGTTCGGGGAATAGAATATAAAATTCTTCCTTCCCCATACCAATCCTTTTCGAAGAATTCAGGATTCATCCTAGGAAGTTTATCCCGAATCCTAAGCAGGGATAAGTCTGCGCCTAACACGCGCTGCCGGTTTAGTCTTTTTCCGTAGAAAAAGACACCAGAGTTCGATTCTGGGGTATTCTATCCTGAAACCTAAGCAAGGATAAGTCTGCGCTTAACCCGCGCTGCCGGTTAGTTCTTAACCGTTAAAAAGAATACCCGTCCGCATATTCAACATTGTGGCAGGTTGTTATTAATAACACCAAAATCCATGCCTTACACGCATGGGGAATTTCATCCTGAATCCTAAGAAAGGATATGCCGACGCCTAACACGCGTCGCCGGTTTAGTCTTTCCCCGTAGAAAAAGACACCAGAGTTCGATTCTGGGGTATTCTATCCTGAAACCTAAGCAAGGATAAGTCTGCGCCTGACACGCGCTGCCGGTCAGTTCTTAACCGTTTAAAAAGAACACCCGTTCACATATTCAACATTGTGACAGGTTGTTATTAATAACACCAAAATCCATGCCTTACACGCATGGGGAATGTCATCCTGAATCCTAAGAAAGGATATGTCGACACCTAACACGTGTCGCCGGTTTAGTCTTTTACCGATTGAAAAAGACACCAGAATACCAGTCTGGGGTATTTTTATCCCGAAGCCTAAGTAGGGATAAGTCAACGTCTAATACACGTTGCCGGGTAGCCTATTCCCGTAACAATGGCGAAGCCTATGTATTCAACATCATAGCACAAAGTCTAAGAGAATTCACTCTCTTAGCACAACGTTACATGCGGAACGGATTTCGTCAATCCGCATGCTAGCCCGACTCAAACGGTAGTCGGTAAAGGCTAATCAAATCCGTTAAAGGCTTGGGGTTAGCCAAAAATCCTAAAGTCAACGCCTAACACGCGTCGCCGGGTAGTCTATTCCCGTGAGAAAGACGAAGTCTACGTATTCGAAGTCGTAGCATCAAGTCTAAGGGAGTTCATTCCTTTAGCACAACGTCACATGCGGAACGGACTTAAGACAATCCGCATGTAAGCCCGATTCAAACGGTAATCGGTAAAAGCATGACAAATCCGTTGAGGGCTGAGGATTTGCCAAAAATCCTAAGTCAACGTCTGATACACGTTGCTGTTTAGTCTTTTCACAGGAGAAAGACGAAGTCTACGTATTCAATATCGTAGCACTAAAAGGGTTAACTCTTTTAGCTTAACGTCACATGCGGAACGGACTTGAACAATCCGTATGCTAGCCCGCATCAGCTTCTTTAGTTGGTCTCGTGACCTGAGCAACATACGACATTCAAAACCCTAAGGTCTACGCCAGACAACGCGTAACCTTAGGTCAACGCCAGTCAACGCGTTGCGATCAAAAGGTCAACGTACGACGGTCAAAACCCCAGGGTCAACGCCGGACAACGCGTAACCTTAGGTCAACGCCAGTCAACGCGTTGCGAGCAAAAAATTCGAAACCCTAGGGTTAATGCCGGACAACGCGTAACCTTAGGTCAACACCAGTCAACGCGTTGCGAGCAAAAATTCGAAACCCTAGGGTTAATGCCGGTCAACGCATAACCCTAAGTCAACGCCAGTCAACGCGTTGCAAGCAAAAAATTCAACGTACGACGTCCAAAACCCTAAGGTCAACGCCGGACAACGCGTAACCCTAGGTCAACGCCTATCAATGCGTTGCAATGAAAGAATCAATACTCCGGAAAGTATACGAGTATAAACTGCTTCTTAATACTCCGAAAAGTATACGAGTATAAACTGCTTCTTACTCCAATAAGGTATATGAGTATAAACTGTTCCCTAATTTTGGTTGAGAAGTTTCTGGAGAGTATTTTTCTAAAAAATATTCTTAAGGATAACTCAACAACACAACGCCGGACAACGCGTTGCACATAAAAACTCGACGCCAGCAATCGATGGTCAATTCTACGAGCTGAAGATCAAAAATCAGGAATCGACTTCAAGGTTCAAAATTTCCGACAAACGGTCAGACAATAAATGCAGCACCGGAACCCTTACAGACATTCGACAAAGCACCGAATAGCCTGAAGGATTGAAGGAATCAAGAACACAAGTCATTCCAAGGTCCCATTACACCGACTGAAGGTTGGGACATGCATATCCAAAGTATTCCAGACTCTTCTATAAAAGAACGAGACTGAAAAAGTCCCATTACACCGACTGAAGGTGGGGACAATCATATCCAAAGTATTCCAGGCTCTTCTATAAAAGAACGAGACTGAAATACTTTGGAGGGGGTATCTGTAGGCATATAAAATTGCTTATAGGTCCTTTAGCTCAGCTCGGCACAAACCGACGAACCAACGAGGCGACGAGATCGACGAATCGCACGCAAGCAACGGAATACATCCATTCACGTGCGGGATCAAGCTAAGTGTTCGAAGAGTCAACAAGTCATCCAACCAAGGGCATACTCGGACGAATCACGATCGAATCAAGATCGGTTTCAGACTCAAATTCAGAAGTGGATTTACTGCCAAATCAGGAATCCGACTTACTGCCAAATCAGATCAACCAATCAGAGTCTCAATCAACCGAATCACGGACAATGGCCGAGCCACCTCAAGGTGGCTCGGCCCAGAGCCGAGCCACCCTGAGGTGGCCGGCCCAGATCTGTGCCTAGGCACAGATCTGAGTGCCTATAAATAGGCTAGGCCTTGGTTCATTTGAGGGGTTGGAAATTTTGGAGAGGCGAAGCCCTGCTGGATTGGAGACTCAGAACTTAACAAGATTCAAACTTTAGGACTTCAAGGACTTGCTCATCCAGATCTGGTGCTCGGCGACCGTCAATGCCAAATAAGGCAGGTATTCGAGAGGACCAGATCTCAGATCTACGCGTACGAACTCCGGATCTAAGCTTGGTCTTAGATCCCGAGACTTGAGCGATTGTTTCCTTGGTGAATCAATCCCTCCCGGCTATTATTTCCTTCGTGGAATAATACATTTCCTTGGTGAAATAATACCCGTTGTACTGCGTAGATCCGACCGGATCTAGATCGCGCGGTGGTCCACGGCAAACAACCCCGGCGCAGGCAAAGAACCCACAAAGCGAGCGACCGCAAAACAGGAGCTCGTGATTCGTTCGACAAACAAGGAAACAAAGTTGTAAATTTTCATTTCTTTTTATTTGATTTTCGTTGTAACCGGATCTTATAAAAAGACCGGATCTTTGTAATCGATAAACTGTTACAAGAGTGTACAATGGAATCATTAATGAAGAAAGCAACGGTTTTCCACGCGAACAGTAGGAGCCATCGCATGGGAGCCACCGATCTCGCCGACGAGATCAGAGCGTTGGGATAGGTCAAATAGTTCAGGGACGTAGGAGTATGACTATTGACAGAAGTAATAGCACGTCACGTGGTAGGCCATTACTTAGGCTGTGCTATTCGTAGGAATAACGGCGCCAATCATCAGAGGTGATTATTAACTTGATGAGGTTTTGTCGCGATTGGAGCGACTGTGGGGACCTACCATTCTTCGGAAGAGGATTGGTAAGTGGATTGTGTCAGAGGTTTAATGTTAACGTGACAGGGAACGTCATGATTGGAACGACTTTGGGGACCCATCATCCTTTAGAAGAGGATTGGCGAGTGGATTTTGTCAGAGGTTTAATGTTAACGTGACAGGGAACGTCGTGATTAGAACGACTTTGGTGGATTCGCCATCTCATTGGAGAAGTGGATCCGCCATCTTATTGGAGAAGATAGGCGAATTGAATGTGTTTGTCGTGATATGAATGACTTTAGTGGATCCGCCATCTATTGGAGAAGATTGGCGGATTGAATGTGTTTGTCGTGATATGAACGACTTTAGTGGATCCGCCATCTCATTGGAGAAGATAGGCGAATTGAATGTGTTTGTCGTGATATGAACGACTTTAGTGGATCCGCCATCTCATTGAAGGAGATAGGAGAATTGAATGTGTTTGTCGTGATATGAACGACTTTAGTGGATCTGCCATCTCATTGGAGAAGATAGGCGAATTGAGTTCCACCAGAGGCTTTCGCCAGAGCGGGTAAAGTAGGAACAGTTTAGCCTCGTGTACCAGTTGGAGGGTGTGAGGGCCAATTTAGACTCGTGCACTCGTGGGAATTTACGAAGGAGAACTAGGGGTAATACTTCTTCAGATACTTGCAGTTGATGGGCATCATGATCTTATCGCCGTTCGGTTTGACGAGGCGATAGGCGCCGTTCGAGTAGACTGTCTCTACTACGAACGGTCCTTCCCATTTGGACTGGAATTTCCCCTTCTTCTTGGAAGTGAGGATCATTGGTCGGCGAACGGAGAGCACGAGCTCTCCCTCTTTGAAGGCTCGGCGCTTGACTTTCTTGTCGAAGCTCCTGGCCATCCGAGCTTGGTAAAACTCGATGTGCTGCTGAGCTTCCAGTCGCCTGTCGTCCAGCGCTTCGAGTTCTGCGAGTCGAAGCCGGTGATTCTCCTCGGCTGTCATTCCTGTTGATAAGGCGACGCGGAGGGATGGAATCTGAATCTCTAACGGCAGAAGAGAGGTTCTGTATTCTGAATTTGTCACAGAACCTGGTGAAGGCATGGCTAACGAATTGCGTGCCATTGTCATGAATGATACGCCGGGGTACACCGTATCGGTATATGACATGGTGCTTGATGAATTTGATCACGTCGCTAGTCTTGACTTCTCTTAAGGGGATGGCTTCGGCCCATTTAGAGAAGTAATCGGTGAACGCGAGGATGAAGCGATGGCCTTTCGTCGATGGTGGAGAAATTGGCCCGACTATGTCCATCCCCAATGCCTCGAAGGGCCAAGACGCCCTCGTCGGATGCAGGTCCTCCGGAGGCTGGTGCATATAGTTGGCGTGGATTTGGCATTCGTAACATCGCTTTGCATAAGCGACTGCGTCGTTAACCATCCCAGGCCAAAAGTAGCCTATTCTTCGCAGGCGATCCCAAAGTTTGGGTCCAGGTTGATGGGCTCCGTACACGCCGTCATGCGCTTCGCGTATGGCCTCTTGCGCTTCCGCCTTTGAAAGACATCGAAGCAATAAGCTATCGTATGACCTTCGATACAACGTTTTAGTGGTTGAATCGTAGTAGAATCGCGAGGCACGTCGTCGGATAGATTCTCGTTCCTTCGCTTCTTCAGGCAATATGCCGTATAAGACATAGTCGATGATCGGGAGACGCCAGTCTTCTTGATTAGGCTGATCTGGCATTTGATGAGTGGCGTTCGCCTCCGGGACGTCTTTTAGTTGAAAGAGTTTTCGGCTGGCGACTGTGACCCTTTGGGCCGTCCCCAAAGGCTGGGCCAAATTGGTTGCCAAGGATGCGAGGGCATCTGCATGAGTGTTCCTGGAGCGGAGCACGTGCTAAATGCGAAAACTCTCGAATAACTCCACCAGTCTGACGGCCGCTTTGTGGAGTGGGATGAGATCTTCATTCCTGACTTCATATTCGCCAGTCATTTGTTTAACAATGAGTTGCGAGTCGCCATAAGCCTCCAAATGCTTTATCCCTAACTCTTTGGCCAACTCGAGCCCTATGAGCAACGCGTTGTACTCGGCTACGTTGTTGGTGCACGGTTCCGTTATGGAAAAGGCCCGGGGTAACACATGGCCATGCGGAGAGGTGAGGACCACCCCCACTCCTACAGAGATAGAACCGCTCGCACCTGCGCGAGACGCGCCGTCGAAGAACATCTGCCACACCTCTGGTGACGAAGTCACATTGGCTTCGGGAGGTTCATCTGGCAGATCTTCGAATAGATCGGTCTTCACCCCCAGCGGGTGACTAGCTATGAGATCGCAGATGGCTTGTCCCTTGACTGATTTCTGCGGCATGAAGTGGATATCGTATTGAGAGAGCAGAAGCGCCCACCTGGCCAGGCGCCAGTTTAACGCTGCAGGTTGTGTCATGAAGACCCGAATGGGATTCATCCGGGAGATGACGTGGATGGTTTGGCCAACCAAGTAGTGCCGCATCTTTTGGATAGCGAATACCAAGGCTAGGCATTCCTTCTCGACCATTGGGTACCGTTATTCGGCGCCCTGCAAGGTTCTGCTCAGGTAGTAGATGCCTTGTTCGTGGCCTGCATCGTCGTTTTGAGCAAGGTTCTGCTCAGGTAGTAGATGCCTTGTTCGTGGCCTGCATCGTCGTTTTGAGCCAAGAGGGCACCTGGAGAGTGTTCCATAGCCCGTATGTATATGAGGAATGGCCTCCCTGAGATTGGCGCCGCAAGAACAGGCGGATTTGAGAGATAAGCTTTGATCTCTTCAAAGGCCTTTTGGCATGGCTCATCTCAGACGAAGGAGATACCTTTCTTCATCAGCTTAAAGAAGGGTTGGCACTTGCCCGAGAGATTCGAGATGAATCTTCGGATATAAGCCAGTCGTCCCTGAAGGCCTCTTAGCTCTTTAAGATTTCGGGGCGGTTGGAGCTCTTGGATGGCTCGCACCTTGTCTGGATCAATCCGAATTCCTTTCGTCGTGACGACGAAACCGAGGAATTTACCGCTAGACATCCCCAAGAATGACTTAGTAGGATTCATCTTGAGTTGATGAGTCCTCATGAGTTCGAACATCGCCTTCAAGTCTTGGAGGTGATCCTCCTTGTGGCGACTCTTCACGACCAAGTCGTCTACATAGCACTCGACCGTCTTCCGCAGATGGTCTCGAAAGATCATGCTCATGGCGCGCTGGTAGGTTGCGCCAGCGTTCTTGAGTCCGAAAGGCATGACAAGATCATGCTCATGGCGCGCTGGTAGGTTGCGCCAGCGTTCTTGAGTCCGAAAGGCATGACAGTGTAACTATACACCCCCATGGGAGTTCTGAATGCAGTGTGCTTCTCGTCATCGGGGTGCATTTTGATTTGGTTGTACCTCGAGAAGCCGTCCATGAAGGACATCCTCTCGAATCCGCACGTGTTGTCAATGATGACATCCGTGATAGGCAGAGGAAATTCGTCTTTAGGGCACGCGGCGTTTAGATTTCTAAATTCGATGCAGATGCGGATCTTACCGTTCTTCTTCAGGACCGGAAGAATATTCGCCACCCAGTCGGGGTGTTGCTCTTCTCTGATGAAACCGGACTCGATCAGCTTCTTTACTTCAGCTTCGATCGCCTCCATGATCTGGGGGTGAAACCGCCTCTGCTGTTGTTTGATTGGTTTGGCGTCAGGGCTGATGTTGAGACAATGCGTGGCGACCCGCGGATCCAAACCAGGCATGTCCTCGTAATTCCAGGCGAAAACATCGATGTATTCCCGTACGAGGGCGATGAGGTCTTCTTTTTCCTGTGGGGGCAGACTGCCGCTGATGAATATGGGTTTGGGATTCGTCTCAGTACCCATGTTCACCTGGAGGACTTCGTCTTCGGTTGGTGGTTCGCGCTGTTCGAAGCGACTGTTCCACTGGGCGTTAACGTGGCGATCCCATGTCTCGTCGTAGAGTGGAAGTTGTTCATCCTCCGCCATCTCGACGGGGTCTACTGTAGCCATGTTGACTGTAAGGCCATCAAATAGATCCCTCACGCTGACGTCTGAGTCCCAAGCCGAGGTCGTCGACGATTGGTCCCCCGAACATGCATAATCGGAGTCCTCGTCGACGTAAAAGCACAGCTCCGACGAGGAGGAGGAGTAGCCTAAGCCTCTCCGAGTCCTGTTGAAGTAATTTGACGGCTTTCCTTTGGGGACGTAGGCAGGTTTGATGACCGTCTTACGTCCTCGGCCGTAATTTAGGCCCTCCAAGCTGGTGAGGTCGTACCCCATGTCGCTCATCATTCATCTCGCAACTCGACTGTACTGTGAAAACTGGGGCGCTGGGTCCTCATCCTCGGATTCGTCCCATAGCGTGCGCAGGGGATGATCGATCCGACCGAAAATAATATCCTTTCGATAATTATTTCGGGCCGGTACGACGAACACAGCTTGCGATGACCTGATCGGCTGCGTCTTGGCGGCGTATGACGAGCATACCGGTAAGTGTATGGAAGGCTCACTGTAGAGCCTCGACCATAGTTCATTCGGCGCATCATCTTCGGACGTGGAACAAGACGACAAATAAGCAAAGTCGGATTTCTCATTCACGATAAATTTTTCCGCCTGAACAGCGTTGGTTACATGGTGACTCTCGTAGCCAATTACAATCGACTCAAAGTCATTCAGAATTAAGCTGTCACCGTATTCAGGCTCGCTATCCGCCTCGTTGCCGCTCTCTGGCTCCTCCGCTGGCGGCGCGTCGGGGTCCTGGTACAGCAGAGAATCCGTGAAGTAGTTTTTGACGCCTTTGAAGGGCTGCTTGTCGGCCACTACTGTCCTGACTCGTTCATAGTTGTCCACATACTTCAAGCACTGGTGTAATGTGGACGGGACTATTCTGTTGCCATGGATCCATGGGCGCCCCAGAAGTATGTTGTACGAGGGTTCAGCGTCGATGACGTAGCATGTCACCTCCGTCTTCATGTCGCCTATCCGACATTTCAGGCGGATTTTGCCGAGCGGCCGAGTCCCCGTGGCGTTAAAGCCGAAGATGGTAGTCGCAGTTGAGGAGAGGCTCTTTGGCGGTATCCCCAAGTGCTTGATCAACTTCAGGGGCACGATGCTCAGCGCGGACCCTGGATCGACCTGAATCCGATCCACTTTCGACGAGCCGACGTATCCTATGAAGTACAGTGGCCGGTCGTGAGATGTGCTCTTGATGAGCATATCTTCAGGGGTGAAAGTAATGCACGGGACTCGTCTTTCAGAGACTTAACAGCAAATTGCACATCCCTGTTCTGCCTCCGTTTCTTTTGAGAAATGGGTATAGAACGCCTCTGAGTCGGCCAGCGCCTCTTGGAGGGCTTCTCGGGTAGACCTGGACAACCGAAGGAGGTCGTACATGGTAATTCGCGCGGGAATGCTTTTCAGTTGCGCGAGCACGTTGAACCGGAAAGGCTGGCGGCTTGTGCTCGGTCCGTCCTGATTGGGAGGGGTTGCTGTGACCGGCCTCGCGGGAGGTCCCACCAGGTTCTCCGCCCTCGCGGGATATTCTTTCACGAATTCTTTCCCTGCCCTCGTGGCGAAGACGTTGGTGTCTTCTTCAGAGTCGGTTAGGGCAGTCATCGCCGTGTCATCTCTACCTAGGATGGCGGAGACAACATTGCAGTGCTTCCTCTTAGCCTCCTTGGAAGGCTGTGCAGTCCACTGCTCGTCATGGAGGAGGTCTGGATGGACCCACATCACCTGCCCATCTGGCAGAGTTTGTAGGACCAAACCCTTTTCCCGCTGGCGGTGAGGATCATCGTTAGTGATCTTCAAGACTGCCTTAGGGATAGGGATTACCCCTGCAGGGGCTTGAACCTCTGGGAGACCCGTCCCGAAGCTTAAAGTGACCATGTTCGTAGTCACTTGCTTCTGGACTTTCTCTTTCTTCAAAACCCCCGCGTCGTAGAGGGCCTGGAGCTTGTCCTTGAGGACGTAGCATTTGGTTGTGTGATGGCCAAGGAACCTGTGATATGCACAGTAACTTGGGTCACCGGTTTTGTCAGCCTCCTCAGGTTTGGCGACTTCTGGCAACTTAATTCGCCTACTCTTGAGTAGAGTGTCGAAAGTCGCCACCACCTGGTCTTCTTTGAAATCATATTGCCGCTGGGGGCGTGGTTCAAATTGTCTGGGTTTAGGCTTTTGAGCGGCCTTCGGCGCCGGGGCGGTGTCGACTGCCATGATTTCTTTTCCCCTCGACCGAGGAGGATTCTTTGGCGCAGCTGGCTCCGCTGCTCCCTTTTTGGACTGCGGCTCTTCGGCCTCCAGCCTCTTGATCATATTTTCAACTTGCTCGCCTTGGTGGACAAGTTCCTTCCAAGTCCGGGTCTCTACTGCCCCTATTTTGGACAGGATATGGATTGACAGATTGTTGCGGCACATCTCAATCAGCGTCGCCTCGGAAACTTGGTCCCGATAGTGGACTGATCGATTCCGAAATCTTTTCACAAAGTCGTTGACCGACTCCGATTTCCGCTGCTTCTCAGCGAGGAGAGTGGCCATCGACACTTCCGTGTCGTCATCGAAGAAGCAGGCGAGGAAGAGCTTCTCGACGTAGGCCCATGCCTTGATAGAGCCGGGCTCCAGTTTGCGGAACCATTCAAAGGCCACCCCCTTGAGGGTACCCCATTCAAAGGCCACCCCCTTGAGGGTACCTATGAACAGTCGAGTAAGAATGGCGTCATTTCCCGTGAGGAATCCGGTCTGCGTCATAAAATAGTAGATGTGCTGAGAGGGTGATCCCTTGCCATCAAACTGTACCAAGCTGATTGGCTTGAACTTTGCTGGGTATGGGACCGTGTCCCATTCGATAGGGTAGGGACGTACCACCCCCAGCTTGTTCATATTTTGCTGAAGCTTCAGCGCGTTGAGCTGGTCCTGGAACTCGTCGAATCTTTTGTCACGGGTGCTATCCCCAGTGTGCGACGTTCCTATCGACGTTTTGGAGGAGTAATCGGAATGC